>NW_015495920.1:22721-23980 GCF_000816755.2 Arachis ipaensis
TCAAATAGTATGGAATTTGAATATTTGTAACGTAAAATTTATTATGATTAATAATATTATTATGACATTTGTAATATGGATTTTTATTATATTGAATGAGTTATTTATAGAAATTAATAAAAAAAAAGTATAGGTAACCAACAACATTTTTTAATAATGTGTAAACAATGTGAATTAATAGGGTTAAAAGAGTAAATTAATCTTAAATTTAATTAGTAGCATTAAATTAGGATGTAGTGTATTTTTATTTGATTGGTGGTTGTTCATATTATTCAAGATGATCATTGTTTACCTAGCACTTCCCAATCCGTATACACTACAGCAAAGAAAAACAAATATCGTACTTTTGTAAAACCAATTTTTTGAACTAACTATCATCACTGTTGATTTTATCAACATTGTTTATAAACAATCTGATTAACTATGGTGTTCTACATAATTAGAACACTTTTAAGTTTTTCATCTTTCTTTTTAAACATAACATTATTAGTCTCGACACCAAAAGGTAAAATAGAACATGTACAATCAATATTCATTGTACATACTCAAAGCAATTAGTTGGAGACTCTTGTAAAATAGTACTCAATTAATCTTCTTAAAACACCTAAAGAATTTTATCATAATATTATGGTGTCATTTAAAATATGACAAGACTTTACAAAAATCAGAATATGACAAAGAAAAAATTTTTCTAGAGGAAGGATGAAAATAGCCAAGCTCTGAAAAAGAATCCACAACCTTGTATCTTTCAAGAAAATTGATGTTGTGTCCACCATATTTTCGTTTGTAACTGACATCCTGTATATTCTGCAATGATTTGCACTAATGTTGTTTGAATCGCACATCATCCACCAATCGGCTAATGCAGTGTTCATTGGCAGTTAGTAAAATATTAATTCCAATCAACTATTCAATCAAATCGAATCAAAATAAAGAGGAATAATCAATATACAGAAAAAGAACAATTAAATGAAGAAAATGTGCCAATACCATTGGTCACAGCTGCGGTTCAAATTATAATTAGATGGAGGGTTTATGTCTTTTAAATAGATTCTTATTTTTGGATTTCTGTTATTTTTTTCTAACAGACGTCTATTTAATTAGATTTGGTCAAATTTTTTCAAGATACGGTTATAAAATTTAAAATTCAACTAAAGATATCATTATAGACTTGATTTTAATTAATTTAAATCAAATTTCATCTTAATAGATTAGATATGATATGATATGATTGGATTTAAATCAATCAGAACATAATT
>NW_015495921.1:0-163 GCF_000816755.2 Arachis ipaensis
ACGCATATAGTATCTTCCTGTCTGATAATTCCAAACCAGCTCAGCCTTTCCTTAGTGTTCACCCTGCCTATTAAAACAAACTAAGCAAAAAGCTCCACTCTTGGTGGAACCAAACCTTTCCAAATGGTCCTTGTGAAGCTGTAGCTGGTTACCACCTCTGGGA
>NW_015495921.1:805-6334 GCF_000816755.2 Arachis ipaensis
CTAAGGATATCCCAAGGTATTTAACTGGGAGAGTGTCCCCCTTACAACCCAAAAGGTTACACATACGCTGTGTCTACTGCTCTTCACAATTAATCGAAATCAAAATTAATACAGAGGTCTGACATCAACTCAAAACATCACAGAAGTCGCTTATAATTCTTAATAGTCTCCTCTTCTGGTGGGCAAAATAGAATAGTATCATCATCAAACTGAAGGTGCGACAATTCTATGCTATCCCTACCCACTAACAACGGTAATATACGTCCATTCCTGATCGCCTCTCCAACTATTCAATGTAGCACATCCATAACCAGTACAAATAAGAAGGGAGAAAGCGGGTCACCTTGTCTCAAACCTCTTTCCATTTTGAAAGGCTTAGATGGTGACCCATTTATCAATACTGACATAGATGCAATGGCCACACACTCCATAACCCATGCTCTCCATTTATGCCCGAAGCCCATCTTTTGTAATACCAAGTCCACAAAGCTCCATTTGACTCTGTCATATACTTTCTGGAAATCTAGCTTGATTATTGCTGCTTCCTTTTTTCTCTGTTTAAGCCAGTTTACTATTTTACATGCAATAAGTGCCCCATCGTGTATTTTCCTTCCCTTGACGAACGCACTCTGAGTCTCCCCTATTAACCCTAGCATCACTGATCTGATCCTCCTGACTAGCACCTTTGAGATGACCTTGTAGACGCACCCCACCATACTAATAGGTCTCAAGTCTTTGATCTCCTTTGCACCAACGAACTTTGGAGCCAATGCCACCCAAGCAATATTGCTATCAGTCAGTAACCTGGAAGAATTAAAGAACCCCATCACTGTTGTCGTAAATTCAGGTCCAATCTCATCCCAGCATCTCTTAATGAAGTTCATGTTGTACCCATCACAGCCTGGCACCTTAGAGGACTCGCAGTCCCACACAGCCTCTCTGATCTCCTCAGCTGACGGCATCCTCTCTAAGGTTACAGCATCTTCCTCATCTATTTTTCCCACCAGACCATCTCTAAAGCCCATCATTGGAGTAGCTTCCTGATGATATAATTCCTTGTAAAACTCTCTGATGGCTATCTTGATTCTCGTTTGATTTCTGACCGTTCTACCGTTTATCACCAGTGTATCAATCTTATTGTTCCATCTTCTTGCTGAAGCCATATTGTGAAAGTATCTTGTATTTTTGTCCATCTCTTTCGCGTGCCGAGACCGAGACATCTGTTTCCAATGCATTTCCTTCCTTACATACCATCTATCACAACAAATAACCAGCACCTTTCTTCTAGCCTCCATCGTGGTATCATATACTCCATTGCTAACCATATCATCAACTCTCTTGATTTCTTCCTCAAACTTTGTGATCTTACTGTCCATCTCCCCAAAATTAGCCTTGTGTCATCTTGATAAACCACTATTTTATGGTTTTTATTGTGCTAATTTGAGTGATTTTTATCAATTCTTTGCTCACTTATTCATATAATTTGCATGTTTTACATTTTCCTTCCTAATTCTGTGCTTTGATTAAAAACATGCTTCTTTGGCCTTAAAATTAATAATTATTAATCCTCTCTTATTACCATTCGATGTCGTGATATGTGTGTTAAGTGTTTTCAGGATTTATAGGGCAAGAATGGCTTAGAGAATAGAAAGGAAGCATGCAAAAGTGGAAGGAATACAAGAAATTGAAGGAATTGCTAAGCTGTCCAACCTAACCTCTTCGTACTAAATCTATCATAACTTGAGCTACAGAGGTCCAAATGAAGCGGTTCCAGTTGAGTTGGAAAGCTAACATCTGGGACTTCGAAATGATATATAATTTGCCATGGTTGCTCAGCAGATAAGCGGTGCACACGCGTGCATCTGCAAAAATTCAGCGTATCAGAATTTGCCCCCAGCGATTTCTGGGCTGTTTTTTACCCAGTTCTCGGCCCAGAAAACACAAATTAGAGGCTGCAGAGTGGGGGAATCATTCATTCACACAACTTTCATTCACATAATTTTAGGATTCTTAGCTTTAATTCTTCTCAATTTCAGATTTCTATTTTACTTTAATTTAGTTTTCTTCTACTCTTATTAGCTCTAGCACTTTAGTTATATATTTTTCTTGTTGATCTCTTTATGTTGCTATTTTAGTTTATGGATTCTCATGTTAGATTTGATTCTCTATTTAATGCAATTTGAGGTATTTTATATTTATGATTGCTTTCTTCAATTTATGTTATTGATACTTTCAATTGGTTGTTTAGGTTTTATTATCTCTTATTAATTTCTAGGTCTTTATGTTATGCCTTCCAAGTGTTTGATAAAATGCTTGGTTGGGATTTAGAGTAGATTTCTCTCCTTTTGGCTTTGGTTGAGTAATTGGAGACTCTTGAGTTATCAAACTCTTTTTGTTGATTGATAATTGAAAGTTGCTAGTTGATTTGGATCCCTCTAAAGCTAGTCTTTCCTTAGGAGTTGACTAGGACTTGAGGAATCAAATTGATTCATCCACTTGACCTTCCTTCATAGTTAGAGGTTAACTAAGTGGTAGCAATGGACAATTCTCATCACAATTGATAAGGATAACTAGGATAGGACGTCTAATTTTCATACCTTGCCAAAAGTTTTCTTAGTTATTAATTTAATTTCTTGCAATTTACTTTTCTTGTTCCTTATTTCAAAAATCCAAAAAGATACTTTTCCATAACCAATTATAACTACACTTCCCTGCAATTCCTTGAGAGATGACCTGAGGTTTAAATACTTCGGTTTAATTTTTTTGGGTTTGTTTTAGTGACAACCAAATTTTTGTATGAAAGGATTATTGTTGGTTTAGAAACTATACTTGCAACGAGCCACCTCTCCCCCTTATAGCAGTTATTCATTTTAAACACTGATTTATCCCATATTAACAACAGCCCACCAGATGCACCATCAGAGCTTACATACTCCCAGCCTAAATCATCTCTCCCCCATATTCTGGCAACATCAAACTTCGTCACAACCTGTCTTTTAGTCTCAATCAGGCCTAACAGATTTAAACTATATTTTCTCTTTAAGTCCTTCACCATTCTCAACTTCCCGTCATCCCGTAAGCCCCTAACATTCCATGCACTAAAATTCATTTAACATTTTTTGTACACACCTATTTTTTTTTGTTTGGGTCTGCACCGTCTCATCTTTTCCTTCTGTTTTGCCACTTTCCTTTTGCGAGCTATTTCCTCATTTTGTGCCTGAAGGATTGCCATAATGTCATCCTCTTCATTATACAATATAGCACCTGACTCTTTAGCCAGCTCCCAAGTCCTTCCATTTTCCAGCAATTGTTCCCACAATTCTGAGCTCTGACTATCACTGTCCTCTGCTTCATTAGTGACATCCTCGTTCCCAGGATGATTCCTTCCATAGCCATCATCTTCATGTTCAGCAGCCACCATTCTACCGTCACAACCACTCCCCAATATTAATCCCCCCTCCGCAGAACCCCCCTTATATCCTCCACCTCCGTCGTCATCCACTCCCTGTTGCACCACCTCGCCATGACCTTCATGACCATCCATAGTTGCTGGTACCCCTGTCCCACCCGTAGTTGCACTCTCATCATCCTCAACAGTCGCATCTGCATCAGTTCGGAGACCTTCTCCCACTGTGCAGGGCAACCGGCTTCGGATGTCCCCAGCCAGCCGTGTCTCGCTGTTTCTTTCGCTATCAGTCCCGTCGCCCTCCCCCTCGAAGAGGAACTGAGCGCCGCTACCTTCTGCTGCTTGTTCTGGAAAGGAGGACCCAAACCCATGCCTCACTCTGGCTACCCCACCTGGCTCCTTCAAACTTGGTCCAGCTGATGGATTCGCAGCTGTTGAGGACTTTGGGCCTGCCAAGGCCATTTTCCCCTCCTCCAATATGTTATTGCATCTGGCCCACGGTTTCTGGGATAGATATATATCATTGATACGTCCCGTCCAGTTGAATAGGCAGAATAACTCCCTCTTTGATATGCCTTTTGGGAGGTTACTCACGAAAATGGAGAAGGATTCATTCTCTAACTGCCGATACTCTTCTATCCTTATCAAGTGCCTTAGATCTACCCCTCCCTATGTTTCCCGCCCACACACTCTCTCTCTCTCTCTCTCTCTCTCTCTCTCTCTCTACAAGATGCTGCGCTCTTTTTCTTTTCTTTTGTTTTCTTTAATTCAAATCAAGTGTATGTAATCATAGCTACTTGCTTTCTTTATTGAAATGTTGTCTGGAAAAATGACGAGTTAAAGATTTCTACTATTTTATTTGAATTATCAAGAAAAGGATGATTCATACTTTTGAAATGGATTACTAAAGAGGAAATTGTGATTTAGCCTTGCTTCTTAAGAAAGGCATTGTATATCTTTCAGGAGAAAGCTATTTAGATGAAACTTATGTTTTAAAGCTGTTTTAAATGTGACAAGTGCAATTCCTTTGAATTTGACTTGAGGGTTTCAATTAGAGGAGTTTTCAATGGCTTTGAAAGAACCTGAATGTCTATTGACAAGTTTCATTTTGAAATGTTTGAGAAAGGTTTTAAGTGCTCCTTGAATTCTGAACCTTTGCAAGACTAAAACAATTTTGAACAGTCGAAATGCTTTAAAATTTATCATGGGGGTTGAAGCTGGTTTTACCTAGGAAAAGGAAACGGCTTTGAAAGAAGTAAATGATTACGTGACTCGGTTTGGCTTAGATCCTATTTTATTACTCAAATCAGAAAGCCAATGTTTTAATGATTTTAAATGAATTTGGCGAAATGAGTTATGTTATTCTCCCCTAAAGACTTGAGACTCTGCCAAGAAACTTTTGTTATAAAGTCCCATTGTTGGATGGGTGATTTTTGAATATCTCAAAGAGGCTTTTAACTTGCCATGATGATGGAAGTTTTGGAAAGAAAATGCCGAGAGTGGCATTATTTTAAAAGGGGAATTTACCTTGAGTAAAAGTGGCTTATGAGCCTGAGATGATTTGAGAAATGAGATCATTAAAGCCAAGGCTGAAAAGAGTTGAAACTTGATTTCAAAGTGAAATGAATTGAGAAAATGATTTATGGCTTAAATGCCGATTTCATGAATTTGATGATTTTGAATGTGGAAGTGCTGTTTTATTATGAGCCGGAATGGCTATGTATGATTATGAATATTGACTGGTTCTGGATTAAACCGTGAGCCGGAATGGCTATGTGTGATTATCAATATTGGCTGGTTCTGGACTGAACCGTAAGCCGGATGGCTGAGATGGATGTTGATCCATGATTGAGAATGAAAGCAATTATGCTGAGACATTGATAAGTTGTGATGTTACACTTCTACTATCGGAGATGAGGGTTTCCCTGGGTAGTAGCAATGGCTAGCCACCATGTGCTCCAGGTTGAGACTCGAAGCTCTGTTAACCCAATGTCGTAAGTGTGGCCGGGCACTGTGAAAGGCCCGGATGAGCTCGCCCCCATAAATATTCACCAGTGAGGGTGATGGATATGGATCATGATTATGATCAAGTTTATAATGAGTATAACTCGAGTTGGGGATGC
>NW_015495921.1:6576-8802 GCF_000816755.2 Arachis ipaensis
TATATATATATATATATATATATGTGTGTGTGTGTGTGTGTGTGTGTGTGTGTGTGTATATATATATGGATGTACTCTTTATGAACTTTTGTAAGTTGTATGATATTCTGTGAATGTACGTCATCGAACGAAAGTATTTTTGGGAGCGGTTTCACGGTTTAAGTTTTAAACAGGCTCATATTTTAGTATTAAATAATATAAAAGTCGTCGTAATATCCGAGCTATCAGAGTTGCGCAGCCAGAAGCGTAAGCTTTGGTAGTTAGGGTGTTACAATTTTCTAATCACTTTGGTTAATAATTAATTTATTCGCTAACTATTTATTATTTTCTCAGGGTTTACAAAACTACTCTAAGGTGACAAATATTTTAAAATAGGAGTGTAAGTTCCGTTGAGTATAAAAAAAATATATTTTGAAATAGAGGTGTATATTCAAACTCTAAAATGATATATAAATTATGTTGAACAAGAATATCAACATAAAAAGATTATTTATAAATAGGAAAAACACGCTAAACTAAGATAAAGAAAAGCTAACTGAGGAGCACTGAACCAAATATATACAGAACGCAAATGAATATGGCTAATATTTTTAACGTAAAAAAGAAAAAAAAATAGTATTAACTCAGAAATACATATTGGTCAATAGTCTATAATAAATAAAAAGTGCGTCTAAAGCTCAATTAAAATAGTTTTATTAATTATTAATTTATTATAAATAGATATAGCATAAATGTATTTTTTTTTTTAAAAGATATTAATACTTTATTAATTGAATAAAGTAGAAACATAGGATTTTTTAAATAAATAAAATAAATATTTAAATTACGAATATACGTTAATTTGAGGATATTTACCAATTTTCATAAAGTGTCTTATCTCGTTTATACTGTAGACGAGATAAGTTTAACTATTTGTAAACGAGATAAAACATGAACATGTGATAATGTATCACGTTTACAAACGTGATACGTGAGAAATAGTTGTTTAGTCATGTAAACGAGATATGACAAAACTTATCTCTTTATAGTGTAAACGAGATACATGGGAGTAAAAAACGTTTACACAGTAAACAAGATAGAATAGGACAAAAATAACTCCTTATAAAAGGATTAGGAAACCGCTGGTATTCCTAAAAAATATCTCAATTCTTCTTTTTCTACTATTTTTCTTCGAAAAATTTAGCAAAAATATCTAGTGACAGTAGTTTCTTTGTTGTGATGGTGTATCCCAACTGTCAGATGAGAAACAATGACAGCAGGGTTATATTTGAGTATGAGAATCCTGCATTGTTCTGAACTCAAAGAGCAAATTCGTTGTTCGAGTTAAAGAGTATGATATTAACGCACGTCGGTGGTGGTGAGAGAAAAGAGGTTGGTAGAGTTGGGTTTATGATGCTAGCACCGATGGGGAATGGTGTATTTCGGTTTCGTCTATTCTGGCTCGATGGCAATGAGCAAGCATGTGCGCCTTGTTTGACGTGCACGGCAGACTTATAGTTGAACAAGTGATGGAGCTTTCTATGTAAGTTCGTGATAGTGGTGGTGGTGGTGCTGGCGGCTCGAATTTTGTACCAGATGACCCTCTGCTCACACCACGACCGTTGCACTGTGCTAGTCCAGTGCAGGACATGGATGTTGAGGATGGAGAATCCGACGAAGAGTACATTGCCGATAGCCACAAAAGTGGTTCCTCTGACAACGACGAAGACAATGAGTTCATACCTGAGACTCCTGTTGATGGATCAGTTCAATACCTTTTGCCTGTTCCGCGTCCAATTCCAGAGTTATCATCTGTACCCAGCTACTACCATACATTAGATTTGGATGCAATGCACGAGGAAACTTCGTTTTTGAATATGGGGGCCGACGATTACAACACCGATGGTGGTGTGGAGTTTCAGGTTGGTCATAGATTTAGAAGCAAAGAGGCAGCGCTGCAAGGCGTGATGAATTACAGCATCCAGAGAAGTGCCGAGTATCGAATAGTCGAGTCGGATTAATTCAAGTATCACATACATTGCCGGCAATTTACAGATGGTTGTCCTTGGAGTCTCCGTGTCGCCCTCCGACAGAATTTCATATATTGGTGAGTGTTATTATATTTTAATTCATTGTCTTCTTCATCGTTCTTACTTTGTTTAGATTTTAATTCGACTGTATTTAAAATGGTTAGGAAGGTGCATAAATTCGGCGGACCACACACGTGTCTGGCCCCACCATGTCACA
>NW_015495921.1:36796-38256 GCF_000816755.2 Arachis ipaensis
TATCCATGGGACGAATCCCAAGCTGACATGGGGAAAACAATATCCCAAGCTGACATTGGAAAGACAATACCCCAAGCTAAATGTTATCCATGGGACGAATCCCAAGCTGTCATGGGAAAACAACATCCCAAGCTCAATAATAACCACTAAAAAAATCCCGGCTGACATGGGGACGGCAACACCCCAAACTCAAGTTATTCAATCGTTTCTTATAATTTATCATTTTCAATCTCACAGTGATTCACGTCTCATCTCATCATTCTCAATTATTGAACATCATTAAGATTCATGTCTCATCTCATCATTATTAATGTCACTTTACTCTCTCAATTACCTCTTATACCATTTTTCTCATCTTTATCGATCAAATACCATCTCCTCTAATCACTTATTACCTTTTAAACAAATCTTTCTTCACCTTCAAGTTACTACAATTTCCTAACTTCATTCTATGACTAGGCCTACTAACAATATTTAGACTAAAGAAATGAAAATAGAAATCTGGAGTTACAAAACTAGTATCGAAATTCTTTAAAATTAGTATCGAAATTCTCGTTTTCTCTATCACATTAAACTATCAAATCCCATTTTCTAATCACTTTGGTTAATAATTAATTTATTCGCTAACTATTTATTGTTTTCTCGGGGTTTACAAAACTATTCTAAGGCGACAAATATTTTAAAATATGAGTGTAAGTTCCGTTGAGTATAAAAAAAATATATTTTGAAATAGAGGAGTATATTCAAACTCTAAAATGATATATAAATTATGTTGAACAAGAATATCAACATAAAAAGATTATTTATAAATAGGAAAATCACGCTAAACTAAGATAAAGAAAAGCTAAGTGAGGAGCACTGAACCAAATATATACAGAACGCAAATGAATATGGCTAATATTTTTAACGTAAAAAGAAAAAAAATAATTAGTATTAACTCAGAAATACATATTGGTCAATAGTCTATAATAAATAAAAAGTGCGTCTAAAGCTCAATTAAAATAGTTTTATTAATTATTAATTTATTATAAATAGATATAGCATAAATGTATTCTTTTTTTTAAAAGATATTAATACTTTATTAATTGAATAAAGTAGAAACATAGGATTTTTTAAATAAATAAAATAAATATTTAAATTACGAATATACGTTAATTTGAGGATATTTACCAATTTTCATAAAGTGTCTTATCTCGTTTATACTGTAGACGAGATAAGTTTAACTATTTGTAAATGAGATAAAACATGAACATGTGACAATGTATCACGTTTACAAACGCGATACGTGAGAAATAGTTGTTTAGTCATGTAAATGAGATATGACAAAACTTATCTCTTTTATAGTGTAAACGAGATACGTGCGAGTAAAAAATGTTTATACAGTAAACAAGATAGAATAGGACAAAAATAACTCCTTATAAAAGGATTAGGAAACCGCTGGTATTCCTAAAAAATATCTC
>NW_015495922.1:0-3167 GCF_000816755.2 Arachis ipaensis
TAAAGAATTCACAATAAATTCCCGTTGCAAGTATAGTTTCTAAACCAACAATAATCCTTTCATACAAAAATTTGGTTGTCATTAAAACAAACCCAAAAAAATTAAACCGAAGTATTTAAACCTCAGGTCATCTCTCAAGGAATTGCAGGG
The DNA here is from genome assembly GCF_000816755.2 of Arachis ipaensis. Classification (NCBI taxonomy): domain Eukaryota; kingdom Viridiplantae; phylum Streptophyta; class Magnoliopsida; order Fabales; family Fabaceae; genus Arachis; species Arachis ipaensis. Next base: position 151 of record NW_015495922.1, read on the forward strand.
AAGTGTAGTTATAATTGGTTATGGAAAAGTATCTTTTTGGATTTTTGAAATAAGGAACAAGAAAAGTTGCAAGAAATTAAATTAATAACTAAGAAAACTCTTGGCAAGGTATGAAAATTAGACGTCCTATCCTAGTTATCCTTATCAATTGTGATGAGAATTGTCCATTGCTACCACTTAGTTAACCTCTAACTATGAAGGAAGGTCAAGTGGATGAATCAATTTGATTCCTCAAGTCCTAGTCAACTCCTAAGGAAAGACTAGCTTTAGAGGGGTCCAAATCAACTAGCAACTTTGAATTATCAATCAACAAAAAGAGTTTGATAACTCAAGAGTCTCCAATTACTCAACCAAAGCCAAAAGGAGAGAAATCTACTCTAAATCCCAACCAAGCATTTTATCAAACACTTGGAAGGCATAACATAAAGACCTAGAAATTAATAAGAGATAATAGGAAGATGCTGTAACCTTAGAGAGGATGCCGTCAGCTGAGGAGATCAGAGAGGCTGTGTGGGACTGCGAATCCTCTAAGGTGCCAGGCTGTGATGGGTACAACATGAACTTCATTAAGAGATGCTGGGATGAGATTGGACCTGAATTTACGACAACAGTGATGGGGTTCTTTAATTCTTCCAGGTTACTGACTGATAGTAATATTGCTTGGGTGGCATTGGCTCCAAAGTTTGTTGGTGCAAAGGAGATCAAAGACTTGAGACCTATTAGTATGGTGGGGTGCGTCTACAAGGTCATCTCAAAGGTGCTAGTCAGGAGGATCAGATCAGTGATGCTAGGGTTAATAGGGGAGACTCAGAGTGCGTTCGTCAAGGGAAGGAAAATACACGATGGGGCACTTATTGCATGTAAAATAGTAAACTGGCTTAAACAGAGAAAAAAGGAAGCAGCAATAATCAAGCTAGATTTCCAAAAAGTATATGACAGAGTCAAATGGAGCTTTGTGGACTTGGTATTACAAAAGATGGGCTTCGGACATAAATGGAGAGCATGGGTTATGGAGTGTGTGGCCATTGCATCTATGTCAGTATTGATAAATGGGTCACCATCTAAGCCTTTCAAAATGGAAAGAGGTTTGAGACAAGGTGACCCGCTTTCTCCCTTCTTATTTGTACTGGCTATGGATGTGCTACATTGAATAGTTGGAGAGGCGATCAGGAATGGACGTATATTACCGTTGTTAGTGGGTAAGGATAGCATAGAATTGTCGCACCTTCAGTTTGATGATGATACTATTCTATTTTGCCCACCAGAAGAGGAGACTATTAAGAATTATAAGCGACTTCTGTGATGTTTTGAGTTGATGTCAGACCTCTATATTAATTTTGATTTCGATTAATTGTGAAAAGCAGTAGACACAGCGTATGTGTAACCTTTTGGGTTGTAAGGGGGACACTCTCCCAGTTAAATACCTTGGGATATCCTTAGGAGCAAACCCGAGGATGGCGAAGACTTGGAAGCCTATTCTGGACAAAGTGGAGGAAAAACTAAGCTTGTGGAAAGCTACGGTGCTAAACAAAGCTAGAAAGTTGGTGCTCATCAAATCAGTATTGAACAGTTTGCCAGTGTACTATTTGAGTCTATTTAAGATGCCGAAAGCTGTTGCTGAGAAGTTGATTTCACTATAGAGAAGATTCATATAGAGTAAGGAAGATGGTAGGAATGGTATGGCATTAGTTAGATGGGAAATGGTACATGCTCCAAAGAAACTAGGTGGCTTGGGAGTTGGCGATGCAATTATTCGGAACTCAGCATTGTTGTTTAAGTGGTGGTGGCAGTTTACAAAGGAAGAGTGCCCGTTGTGGAAGAAAATTGTATGTTCATGTAATAATCTGAATCCCAATGATCTACTGTCAACTCAAGCACTATCTACAAGAGGAGGCCCATGGAAGGATATATGCCAGTTGCACATCATGAATGAACGTATAAGGGATAAGATGGTTACAAGTTTGTCCATGGAGATTGGTGATGGGCGACGGACTCGGTTTTGGGAGGATGTATGGCTACTATGTGGATCTTTGAAAGACCAGTTCCTGAGGCTTTTCTCTGTTTCAAACTAATATGGATACGTTATTGGGGACTGTGGGTTTTGGAATGGGATAGAGTGGTTTTGGAATTTCTAATGGAGGCACGAGCTTTTTTAGTGGGAATTGGAGCTTCTAAGTCAATTACATGAGGCTTTGAGACCGGTGAAATTAGTAATAATAGAGAGGATCGAGTGGTTTGGAAATATGATAGGCAAGGTGCTTTTTCAACTAACTCATTTGTGCAGGTGATGCAGGTTGAAGCACTCCCAGAGGTGGTAACCAGCTACAGCTTCACAAGGACCATTTGGAAAGGTTTGGTTCCACCAAGAGTGGAGCTTTTTGCTTGGTTTGTTTTAATAGGCAGGGTGAACACTAAGGAAAGGCTGAGCTGGTTTGGAATTATCAGACAGGAAGATACTATATGCGTGCTATGTAATAATGAATTGGAACATGTATATCACTTGTTTCTAGGCTGTGCATTTACGTGGTAGGTGTGGAGTGCTTGGATATCAGGATTCGGTTGTCAATGGTTTTATCCGGGTTCGATGAAAGAGCACTTTCTCAGTTGGACAGAGGAATCGAGGAGTAAGGAGGATCGTAAGCAGCGGCTGAGGTGCTTTTGTGCGGTCATTTGGAATATATGGATGGAAAGGAATAACAGGATTCTCCAGAATCAAAGCAGATGTGTTGAAGAAGTCATTAACATGACCGTGAGAAGCGTTAATGAGTGGAGTGGTGTTGATCCCTTTTGTTGTTGATGGCTATGCCGAAGATGACATGGGGAGTTTATGTGTTTGATTTAGTTATTTAAGTAGGCGTATGCTGCTTGTCTAGCTCTGTTCGCTCCACTGTATTGTGTTGAGCTCTTACTTTCAAAAAAAAAAAGATGACAAATAGAGTTGTTGTTAGTTAAGTTAATCTTTATTTAAGTGATTATCCACGGCTTATCTCTTTTACCAGAAGATACTATTTGTTGAC
>NW_015495922.1:4327-9133 GCF_000816755.2 Arachis ipaensis
CACAGTAGGACTAGAGTAGAGTGCCATTTTGCAGCAATTATATGTTCTCATTTTGTTATGTTTGCAGGAACTAATAGTTGCGATGGCCTTAATTGGTGCAATTTTCGGCGCCGCCATTGGTGGTTACATTAATGATTCTTTAGGGCGTAAGGCTGCCACTATTGTGGCAGATATTTGTTTCGCAGTAGGATCACTTTTGATCGCCGTCGCACCAAATCCCACTCTTATCATAGTTGGCCGATTTTTTGTTGGCCTAGGTGTAGGTTTCGCCTCTGTTACTGCTCCTATGTATATCGCAGAAGTATCACCGTCTGAAATAAGANTTTTCCCAAAATTTTTACATTATTGGAGTTACTTTTGCAGCTGGTATTGGTGGCCTTCTATTTGGTTATGATACTGGTACAGTATACATATATGCGTATTGTCTACCATTTCATTAATTAAGAAAAAAAAAAGAAAGAAATGAAATAGCATATATTTTGTTTTCATTTGTAGGTGTGATATCTGGCACTCTCTTGTACATAAAAGATGATTTTGAAGTTGTAAAGAACAGTAGTTTTCTTCAGGTAAAAGAGAGAGTGTCTTTTTGTTCATTTTCTTTTAATTTGGTAGCTTGTAATTGTGACCATATAGTTATATGAAACGCAATATGTTCTGGTAGGAAAATTGGTAGGTGGTACGCAATACATCACATTTAAAATTTTTAATGGGAAAAGTATATATATAGCATTCGACAACAAAGATAAATTGTGAATTCACATAACTATGACTATGACACAGTAGGACTAGAGTAGAGTGCCATTTTGCAGCAATTATATGTTCTCATTTTGTTATGTTTGCAGGAACTAATAGTTGCCATGGCCTTAATTGGTGCAATTTTCGGTGCCGCCATTGGTGGTTACATTAATGATTCTTTAGGGCGTAAGGCTGCCACTATTGTGGCAGATATTTGTTTCGCAGTAGGATCACTCTTGATCGCCGTCGCACCAAATCCCACTCTTATCATAGTTGGCCGGTTTTTTGTTGGCCTAGGTGTAGGTTTCGCCTCTGTTACTGCTCCTATGTATATTGCAGAAGTATCACCGTCTGAAATAAGAGGTGGATTAGTTAGTGTCAATTGTCTTATGATCACAACTGGCCAATTTCTTTCCTTTGTCATCAATTATGGTTTGACTAGAGTAAGCATACCCAACTCTTTAGCTAACAATACCAATAGTAATAATTTTGTCTTCATCCATCTTGATTTTCTAAGAGCAAAATTATGTGTGCAGGTTCCTGGAACATGGCGTTGGATGCTTGGAATTGCAGGTACACCAGCTGTTATTCAGTTGGTTCTTATGGTCTTTCTTCCTGAGTCCCCCAGATGGCTATATTTGAAGGTAAATGATGATATAAGATCAATGATCATTCATGTGAAGTTCTCTTTATGCAAAAATTATAGGTAATAACTATTAGATAATTTGATATGTTGAACTAAAGTTAATGCTGGAAACCAATTTTTTTTAAACTAACATCAGCCAATTTTGTTATTTTGTTTATCTTAAATTCTAGATCCTAAAACTTAAATTATAAATATAAAATCTAAAGTTGACTAATGTTAGCTAACTAAAAATTAGTTTCCTGTACTTTTTTTTAACTAAATTATCATCTAATGATTATCAACTATTATTTTCATATGAAGACAACTTTATGTCATTAGTCACCTATAAAATTTGGGTAAAATAAATCCTTATATTGATTTTTTTTGGTACAATAATTAAAAGCTTAGTTACTTTTAACTTGCAGAATAGGAAGGAGGAGGCCACCAATGTTCTTTCTAGGATATACCCATCTCCTCGGTTGGAGGACGAAATAGATATTCTTGAAGCTCACATGGAGCAAGAACAAAAGGATAAGGTCAAAGTTAAATACAGTGATGTATTTAAGTTGAAAGAAATCAGAGTTGCGTTCATATGTGGCGCTGGACTTCAAGCATTCCAACAACTTACCGGTATTAGTGTTATAATGTACTATAGCCCAACAATCATTCAATTGGCTGGCTTCAAATCAAACGAATCGGCTTTGTTCTTATCCCTCATTGTTTCTGCAATTAATGCCGGTGGCACAATTATTGGCATTTACCTTATTGACATTGTAGGGCGAAAGAAGCTTACACTTAGTAGCTTAATAGGTGTGGTTGGATCGTTAATCCTACTCTCTGCTTCATGTTATGTTAGAGGGCATGGCAACCCGAGTTTAGTTTATGGATGGCTTGCTGTTGTGGGTTTGGCTTTGTATATTATATTCTTTGCACCTGGAATGGGTCCTGTTCCTTGGGCTGTGAACACAGAGATATACCCTGAAGAGTTTAGAGGAATATGTGGTGGCATGTCTGCAACAATTAATTGGGTTGGTAGTGTCATCATGTCTATTAGCTTCCTTTCTTTTGTGGATGCTATTGGGCTTGGTGAGAGTTTTATGATTCTTTTGGCTGTTGCTTGTGTTGCAATAGTTTTTGTGATTTTCTATATGCCAGAGACAAAAGGATTGACTTTTGAAGAAGTTTCAAATATTTGGAAGGAGAAAGCCTATGGAAAAGATAAAAACATAGAGAGCATGGTTGAGCAAGCAAGTACATGATCAGCAACTTTTTCCAATACGTTTAAGACTTGTGAAAGCACGAAAAGTCATAAAGTTAAGGTTTGAACATGAAATGAAGAAGAACAAAAAATAAAAGGAGAAGAAATGAAAGATGCAACATATATGTGCATGCGCATGTGTCTGTGTCCTTACTGGTAGCTTTGGCCAAAGAGTTCAAAATACCATCCCTATGATTGGCTATATAGTTGATCAGGATCATGTCTTCTTCCATGGTCCATGGCCCTTTTCTCACTTCCAAATCTTGAGACATGTTGAGAGAGTGAGAGAGATTTCGGAGGGGGTGTTAAGGAAGAAGACTCTAGTGACGTGTGTGACAAGCAATGTAGAGTTAGTTTGCATTACAGAGTTAGTTAGATGAAGTGAGAATCTGTTATAGGATCAGTTGAGTGTTAGTTATTGATGTGTTTCTCTATCTTTCACTCGTAGTGTGTAAATAAGTAAGGAAGCTTCATATGTAAATTAATACATTCTTCCAACATCAATTCAATTTAATATTTAGTTCATTCTCTTAGCTTTCTTTCTAGTTTTCTTTCTAGTTTTCATACTCTTGATGTGTTTTCATGCTATGGTTTCTAGTTCCTCCCAGTATATACTTGGCTATTTTCGACCATGTACAGTCATTATGATTTGATTAATTTATTATGGACAAAAAATGTCATTTTATTACATTAGAATGAACTCAAATCTTATCCAAAAATATTTGATTGATAAATTTTACAAAGATATAAAATAAATAGTTTAATTTTGATGTATTAATATTATATAACATTTAATTTTATATAGTCATATAATCAAATTTGTTAATTTGGATAACTATTCACACTCTCAATGTAAAAAGTAAGTATTTTTACTAACGTCGTATTATGTTACTGTACACATATGTAAAACTACTTTATTAAGAACGAAGGCTACGATAGTTATACAATGTTAACAATATTTAAAAGGTGGTGTTAAAATTAAAATAATATTTTTAATATTAATAAATATTTTTAATTTGAAAAAAATATTATATTACAAAAATATAAAAATGTGTTACTTTAAATACTATATATTTATATATATCAACCTTGCTATATATAAAAAATAAAAAATTATATTTTTATAAATTATCTTCCATATTTTTGTGATCAATCTCTAAATTAAAAATATTAAGTTTATATATTTATGATACTAAAATTGTTTAACACCACTGATTGATATATATATATATATATATATATATATGATTAAAGGAGAGGTTGCTTCTATATGGGTGTTTTTACTTGTGAATTGCAAATATATCTTTTTTTATCATTCAAAAGAATCTATTTGTAATAATTATTCCTTATTTTTATCCATTTGGTCAATGTCCTCTCACATCACCATTGTGTATTGTTATTTACCATTGTTCCATTTTTTTAAAAAATTTAAAATAAATACAAATCCTTTATTATTGCTACAAAGAGAGTTTTATAGTATATTTTTTAGTGTTTGTTTCTAGTGCAATTAAATTACGTAATATCTATTTTTTGCTGAAAAACAAAAGAGGTACTCTCATAGGTTTTGTCTTGGTATCATATTTATACTGTTGTATTAAATAATTTCGGTGGAAAAACTACCAAAAATATCCATAAAGTTTACGAATGCTGACAAAAGTACCTATAAACTAAAGAAATTAACGCTGTACCCATAAAAGATGGGTTCCGTATAACAAAAGTATCCAAATCCTAATTTTTTGTTGATTTTTTAATAAAATTCCTAAACTACCCCACCCTAACCCCATTCTACCGTCACTCCCTCTCTTCTCTTCTTCCTCTCTCCTCACTTATCCCTCAAAAATACTCACAGAGTCACAGAAACACTCCTACTACCTCCTCATTGCCGTCCGCCACCTATCTAATCCATTACCGCCAATCTCTTCCCCTCTCACTGCTTCTCCCTCTCACTATTGAGGTGACTACAACACCTTCATCGCATACCTGTGACCCAACTTGAGGAGAATGCTATCGTGGCGCGCCTGTTGTAGCCGAGGAGAATGTCGTCGTGGCGCGTCTGACCCAGCTGAGGAAAACACCGTCGTCGCACACCTGAGAAGAGAGAGGGGTCGTGGTACTCTTGCATGCAAAAAGCGGGTTCGAAAAAAAAAATCAGAGAAGAAAGGGAGGCGGCACTGTGGATGGAGGTTCT
>NW_015495922.1:24271-26012 GCF_000816755.2 Arachis ipaensis
TAGAAATAAAGATATAAATTAAATTAAAATTGATAAAAAAATTCTCCCAATTTGGTGAAACTTGAAAAATAAGAACGTTAAGATTTATGATTGAGTTTGAATCCTCTAAAACTCCTATCCTCCAAAACTCTCTGAAACAAAATTTGTGAAAATACCATAGGTCTACAACCGTAATGAGAGAGACGAAGTATTGAAAGTTGTATTTAAGCTGTCTCTTGAGTTTATGTTTTTCCTCTTAAAAAAAAAAAAAAATTATCAAACTACAAAATTTTGGAAACAGTTACAGATAATTGACAAACTTTACAATTTAATTTTTATCATTGCGCATAACTGGTTGCAGACTTACTGTTGATTAGATAAAAAAAAGAAAAAATGACAACAATCTGAATTTGAATTTAGAAGACAAAAGACCAGTAAGAATAAGTGCTCAAATCCAAAGAAGCATACATGACTACATGAGTCATTTTATTTCCTGGTATTCACAATTGTATTGTGGTCTCTGGGATTGCCAAATTAAAGTAATTATAGTAATATCCCTGTGACTTTTTAGATGACTTCAATCGAACATATACTGAAATTTGTCCACTAGGCCGAAAATTGACCAATTTTTACTCTAAAATAAAAGCACTTTGTTCATCGTTGTCCCTGAATTTCTATCTTTAAAAAGTTACTAGGGTTAATAGTTAAATTAGTTCTTGAAAAAATAAGATATTTTTAAATTCATCATTAAAATTTTTTTTTAATCACATTGGTCCTTAAAAAATTACGAATTAATCATATTCGTCCTCTAGTCATTCCATTAACAATTTTCTTCAAAGATTAATATTGTAAAACGTTAATTAATAACATATATAATACTTGATATATCTAATTAGATATTGACCAAATATGTTTATGAAAGTTTATTAATTTAGTCATTTTCTTCAATTACAAAATACTTATTCCTAATATGAGCTAGTGACTAAATTGATAGATTTTCGTAAATATATTTAGTCAACATCTAATTGAACATGTTATGTGTCATACATGTTATCAGTTAATATTTCACATCATCAATCATTATGAAAATTGTATAAAGGACACATATGATTTATTCGTAATATTTGAAAGACTAATTTAATTAAAAAAATCTTTCAAAGACAAATTCAATATCTTTTCGGACTAATCTAACTATTAATCCTAAATAATAAATATTAAAAGCAAATACTTAAATTAATTATATTTGTCCTTCAATCACTCTATTAACAATTTTCTTCAAATATTGATATTGTAAAACATTAATTAATAACATATATAATACCTAATATGTCTAATTGGATATTGACTAAATATGTTAATGAAAATTTATTAATTTAGTTATTTTTCTCAATTACAAAAATCTTGTTTTTAATATGAGCTAGTGACTAAATTGATAGATTTTCGTAAATATATTTAGTCAACATCTAATTGAACATGTTATGTGTCATACATGTTATCAGTTAATATTTCACATCATCAATCATTATGAAAATTGTATAAAGGACACATATGATTTATTCGTAATATTTGAAAGACTAATTTAATTAAAAAAATCTTTCAAAGACAAATTCAATATCTTTTCGGACTAATCTAACTATTAATCCTAAATAATAAATATTAAAAGCAAATACTTAACTCCTAGTTTAATAAAAACAAATTTTTGATATCTTTAAATTTGATGTCGAATTTATTGATTTTGGACTCTTGGTAAGTATTAAATATT
>NW_015495923.1:0-345 GCF_000816755.2 Arachis ipaensis
TCGAAAGGGTTCTCAGTAGAGGGTTTTTGGGAATTACTGTAATAGGATACGTGAAGATAATCGCACCAGTGATTCATAACCATCTCATGCCTCTTTTCAAAAACAACGGTTTACAATGAAAGTAAAGTCGGAAATATTTTCGGAAGGAAGAACCGTTCAATTCTCAAAAACTCAAAAGCCTTTCAAAACGGTTTATCTATGCGGAACCAAAATAGCCTTTCATAATTTTATTCCAAACCAGAAACACAAAACCGAAATCAACCATCAGTTAATCTCTTTCCAACCACGGCCCTAGGCCCAAACAATCCAACCAACAACCAATCACCACAATCCAACAGAGTCCCA
>NW_015495923.1:7834-11999 GCF_000816755.2 Arachis ipaensis
AAATCCAACAGTCATCTCAATTCCATATTTCAAGAAAACCGTTTCAAAAATCAAATCGTTATCAGCCGAATAAACTCATTTCCAAAGCTTTAAAGAAACGGTTCAGTAACAATCATTTATCAAAAACCAGATCATTTAAAGCCAGCCAGGCTGAAATCAAGAGTGTATTCTATTTTACACATTCTCAAGAAAATCCATTCAATTCAAATAAATTTCCAATGGATTTAACTCGATCTCAAAGCTTTAAAAGAATCAATTTCAAAAGCATTTTGTTTCACAAAGCCACACAACAGTCGAGTTAAACCAACACCCATAATCATACAAAACAACCAAACAATACATAGGACTGATACAATCACCAAATACACATCCTCACATCAGTACCCATATGTAATAATTCCAATATACAAAATATAGTTTTCGGAAAGCGCCCCTACCTCAAAACGCAATTCCATAATCCAAACGTCTCATAGAGTCCTTTCCGGCTCAACCCGAACTGACGGCAACCAAAACCTCAGCTCCCAGCCACTTTCGCAATAACCAAAGCAACACTATTCGCAACATACAACAATCGAAACTCAATCTTATAGCAATTAATGCCACAAACCTCAGCGTGAGATAACGAAACAGTAACAAAAGGGCTTTCAAATTAAAACGCTTACCGAACCGAAGGAGGAACGGCTGAACCGAAACAGCGGCGATCTCTGAACTGGTTCGGCGGCTGCCCGATAGCCACCTCAAGCGGCAGCGGTGACCTGAACAGTATGCAGAGACAATGAGATTCCCGAAAACTCAACGGAAAGGAGAGCCAACTTGAAATCCTTACCGACAGAATTTTTCCGGCGACGGCAAAAGCAGCCAGAAGCTCCGGCGGTGCTCCCGGAAGTCACAGAACCACTCCCGGCGGTCAGAATCACAGAGACGCAGCTCTCTTCTCCGGCAACGATGCTTGCGGCGGCCGAGACCCCTTTCTGACGGCGGCAGTTCTGACGGAGGCGGCGCCGGCGACGCGAGCACGGCTGGGCATGGTGGCTGAACCCCAGCTCAGCCTCTGATCTCTCCGTCTCTCATGCTCGGTGTGACTGGACGGCCCTCCTCTCAACGGCACGGCGGCAGCAAACCCTAGCAGTGGCAGCGGCGGCTCAGCAGGGACGGGTTCCTTCGGCGGCAGCAGCGGCGCGACCTCCTCTCCCCTGCGTCGTTCCCTTCTCCACGGTGGAACCCATCAGGGACGGCAGCAGCACCAGCCGCGACGGATTGACTGCGACGGAACCCTTGGCGGCGACAATGGCGAGGTGGCTGAGCTTGTGAACGACAGCAGTGCAGAGGCGGTTTCTTCCCCTCCCGTGCGCGCCAGTTCCTCCCGTCAGCCTCTTCGTGATCGCAAGGATGGCGGCGGCGCGGCGAGGGCGACAGCGGCGCTGTGTGCTTCAGCGACAGCGACACGTTGGTCACGGCTCCTCCAGCGGCGGTGGTGAGTGGGTAAGCGCCAGACGACAGCGACGGCTGGCCGGTGGTCACAGCGCAGCTTTTCCCTCTGCGTTTCCCCGTTTCCTCCTAGCCCTTTTTCTTTCTTCGTTCCATTTCTTTTGCAGCTATTGTTGCTGTGTTGCGGCTGGGTTTGGGGGGATTGAGTGAGGTTGAGAGAGAACCGGGTCGGGTAATGGGTTACCGGGTTAGGGTTTTCCTTATTTGAAAATTAGGGTTAAGGGCATTATGGTAAATTCACATAAAATTAGGAATAATATGGTAATTGAAATCCAATGTAATTTCAACACTTATTGTATATGGAAAAACACTATTTGCTCATCTATTTTTACAAATTATTTTCAACAAAATGCCCGAATCTAAAGATTAGAAATAATATAATTAATTTCTCTATTTTCCAAAATAGCAGTACTAATATTCAAAATATTAATTACTTAGTCCAAAACATATAAAATCCTTATTATTTCACAACTGCTAAATTTATAATTTAAATAGAGAAAATAATCCAACAATTATAAAATTGGATAATAATCATAAATTATCTCAAGTTCAATAAATCAAAACTTGCCTTAATTATCTTTAATAAAATGATTTCTGAAATTAAGGCTGTAAATAACTATATGATTTGAAACTTGATCATAAAAAGATTTTTCAAAGGTTCTGGGTCTTACAAAAATGGGATTTGATAGTTTAATGTGATATAAAAAATTAAAACGAGAATTTCGATACTAATTTTAAAGAATTTGGCTCAAGATTGGGCCGAACGGGCCGAACCAAGCGAATCGGGCCCAAGGCCCAACTCAGGCCATTCACTTTTAATGAGCCAGCTTCCCCTTTCTCCTTCTTCATTTACGCTGCACAACAAAGGAAGAAGGGGGAAAAAGCTTTCAACCCTAACCTTCACTTCAATCCAACATATCTTCTCCATCTGAGCTCCGATCGCTGCACCGTTTACGGCCACGCGTCTACTGTGTCGAGCTCTACGATTCTATCGGACCAATTTCATAGGTAAGCTTCAATCTCACCCCAACCTCTCTATCCCTCAATTTTCAAAATTAAAGAGAATCCAAGTTGAGGAATTATTGATTTTGGTTCTCTAGGTTCAATCTAGCTTGTGGAGCTTGTTGGACTTGGCTCTCTTAGTCCGTGGGTACGGTAAGGATTATTAACCCTAGTTAATTCATTAAATTAGTGTATGAGTATTGAATTTTATATATGGGTATGTGAAATTAGGTGTGTATACATACTTGTTTGTCTTTGTAATTACCGGAGATGGGGGAACGGAGGAAAGGCAGAGAGATTGAGGATTCTATTTAAGTTCCAGCTAGATTTAAGGAGGTGATTTAGTTGAGAAAGCCTTAGAGAACCACCCTGATTTATGGTTTTTGTTTAGTTCTTTAAGTTTTATAATCTGAGTATCGGCATTGCAGGATTGCCTCTGGCATTCCCAGGACCTTATATATTATGTGCATGGCACCTTTATCATGATGAGAACCTCTGGTTCTCACCCCATACTGTGTTGTGTTTTTCATATGCAGGTCGAGAGGCTGCTCGCTAGGCGTCTGGACTTCTGAAGCATAATAGTTCCTGGGTTTATTTTGATATATAGCTTATGTATATACATATACTTAACTCTCTCCGATTGACTTATTATTTTGTTCCTTTTAGAGGCTAATGGAGAGCTAGGATTTTATTTATGTATTTTGGGCTTTGGGATATGTATATATGTATGTAAATATTGTCTGGCCAGCCTTGGTTTCGCAGGCTGAGTTAGGAGCTTGTTATTTTGTATCTTTTTGGCTCTCTACCCCTAGTTTCTGTTATATTATGTTCGTTGACTGTCGGTTTCTTCGCACGCAAGTAACCACGTTCCTGAGCATTGCGCTTTTTATTTTCACAAATTTTGTTTGACCAATCCTTCAAGGCTCCTAGTATACTACATTCTTTTGACTATTATATATATTCATATCCTATCTTAGAGGTCGTAGCACCTCGCCACCTCTGTTTTACATCCTAGGTGTAAAACTCTATGTGGTAGGGTGTTACAAGTTTCGGTTCATTAAAAATTTAATATATTTAAATATAAATTATATCCTAATACAATAATGAAGTTTCAATGCATAAAATTTTTAAAGTAAAAGTATCTTCGAATGCAAGTATTATTTAACCGTGTTTTTCAATTTTATGATTTTATTATTTTTATCCTTATTTTAAATATTAATTTTTAATCATTATTTACAATTTTTGAAACAGAATTTTCTGTCAAAATAATATATTTCTTTCCTAGAATTGTAAAATCTAATAATTTTTCATATGCATATTAAATACTAATTTGGGAACTAATTCTTATATACACCGTGAAAGAAGAGTGATTTTTTCTCTAATTAGTTATCACAAATATTTAAGAAAAGAGAGAAAAAATATAATAAAAAGGATAAAAAAAATTTGATGAATGGTTATAAACTATAACATGTGGCTTAAAATTTTTTATTCGAAGAGGAAAATATCTCTAGTTTCGAAAGGATAGAATTAAATATCTCATGTTTATCGTTAATTTAAACTAATTAATATAGAACACAACATGATTAATATATGTGCATGTCGTAATTTATTGACTAACGATATATTTTTAAATAATAAATATACCACAATTTCAATGGTTAATGATAGCATTTTC
>NW_015495923.1:12145-13434 GCF_000816755.2 Arachis ipaensis
GGGAAACATAGGGAGGGGTAGATCTAAGGCACTTGATAAAGATAGAAGAGTATCGGCAGTTAGAGAATGAATCCTTCTCCATTTTCGTGAGTAACCTCCCAAAAGACATATCAAAGAGGGAGTTATTCTGCCTATTCAACTGGACGGGACGTATCAATGATATATATCTATCCCAGAAATAGAAAAATGGATTCATATATATGTTTGCTTTTATTCGGTACACAACAAAAGGAGGAACTTTGAAAGCAATAGCGGAAATGAATCGATTGTGGCTGAGAGGTAAAGTTGTATCTGTGGGAGAAGCTAAATATAGAAGAATGTTGGGAACATGGAACATAACCAACGGGAATAGAGGTGATGTCACAATTTCGATGGTAGTGGAGCATGATCCTTTGATATCTGGACGGGACCCAAGGACGAAGGAGGTTGAAAAAGACCCAAATGGAAATGGCTGGACTAAGAAGGTAGAAGTAGAAGCTGTGACAGAAAATTTGGAATGGCTGCAGAGAAGCCTTGTAGGGGGCACGACGAAGCCTATTGATTTTAATTCTTTGAAGGAAATGATTGCGAAAAACATCCCAAATGTAGTCCAAGTTCGGGAAATGGGAGCTTACAAAGCGCTCTTAACCTTTGATAGTGTCTTGCATACTAAGGAGACATACACATTCAACATGAACAGGCTCCTACAATTGTTTCACAGTGTATGAAAGTGGGAGGAGTTGGAACATAGTGAAACTCGAAGAGTATGGTTGGAATGTTTTGGAGTTCCGTTGCATGCATGGTCAGTCAACACTTCTAGAACGATAGGAGGTCAATGGGGAGAAATGGTTGGATGTGACAAAAAGACGGAATTGTGTAACTCGTTCACTGTAGGATGGATCCAGATTGATACTTGTGTAATGGATGTGATTCAAGAATGGATCCATATAACAATTGGCGCGGGGTGTTTTGATGTTCTAGTGAAGGAGATAGGACATGAGGCGTATAATTTGCACTGTACGGCGAACAGGAGGAATGAAGGGGCAGGTATAGAGTGGAATCATGTTAAAAAAAAAGCAGGAACTCAGGAATGGTTACAAGGCAGAGACAGGGAACAGAAGCTTTGCATGGAGGAACCCCAGACGAAGAGTTGTCGATGATGGTAAACCGGAGCGAGGAAGAAGATAAAGGCAGAATCGTAATCGCAGACTTAATTTTAAATGAATGGATTAATGGCAGTAATGGCAGTAGAAAAATAGTGCAACGGTTCAATCTGTAACTGGCAATAATCAAGGAAGGTGCGTTAATTT
>NW_015495923.1:14289-14889 GCF_000816755.2 Arachis ipaensis
TTTAATAATTAAAATCATATTTTTTATTACAAAACATCAGTGACATTTTATTTTTTTATAATTAAAAATTTTTTTGTTACAACTATTATTATAATTATATAAAACACTAAAATAATCAAATATTTTTATATTTTACATTAAAATTATTCATATATAAAAATTTTAGCCCTTTTACGTTGGCTATAATGATCGATAGGATTTTGGATGGAAAGAATTTTGGCTCTATTTTTCGTGAATGTTCATTCGATCAGCGCTAGGAGCTTTAAGCCTTTAACACGTTCATTGGATTGCGATTGCAAATTTGCAATTGTTAAAGGAAAGGCATAGGGTGAGAAAAATTGTCTATTTACATGTTGTATTAAACGGGTATCTGCATAAACAAGAGAAGGACAATTGGTCTTTTTATTTGTAAGTACCCTAAGGCCTAAACATTTTCTCGTTCCTCTTTTTTTCTAGGGGTGAAGATGGATTAATTTGGTTTGAATTTATAGTAAAATTAGAACCGAATTAATTAAAATGTAATTGGTTTGATTTGGTTTGGATTTGTACTTTTTTTTTTTTTTGTATATGTACCCAAACCAAACCAAATCGATTAAGAAC
>NW_015495924.1:0-1109 GCF_000816755.2 Arachis ipaensis
CATATAAAATGTATGCATAATCATAGACACAAACCCTAGATTATTACTTATTAAGTAGTAGTTTAATACAAAATAAAAACGCATATATAGCGATAAACCCAAAAGCATAAAAAAACAATGATCAATAATGAAGATTTCGGTTGATGTCGTCAGCAATAGCCTCAGCATCAAATTTGACACCAAACAAGCCTCTTCTTGAAAGTCCAGCACAGTATAATCCATGTTCTCCCTTCCAATGCTTTGGAAATGCATTCTTTGGCATTCCATCTTCGTTTAGAACATACTTGTAATTATCCTATTCAATTAAATAATTAATTAAGTAATATAATAATAATAATAATAATCAACTCAATTTAATTAATTAATTATTATATTCTCACCTTCAACCATTTGTTAGCCACGCTTTTATATCCAGTGGCAAACATAATTGCATCAAATTCCTTCTCCGTGTTGTTTCCAAATATGACTTTGTTGTTCTCAATTCTCATTATATGAGAAGGGATAACCTGTTATATATGTTTTAATTTGTTGGTATAAGAAATTACATAAATGAATTAAAAAATATGAATGATTTAAAAAAATACCTTGATTGAACCGTCTTTAATCTTGGCAATGGTTCCAACATCAAGAATTGGAGACCGACCAGCAGCTTCCTTGAGATAGAATGGTCCCTTATTTGGACGACGAATTCCAAATGGAGAGAGATCACCAAATTTAATGTTTGCTACAAAAGTGATCACACTGTCCACAATATTTACCGGCAAATATTTCAGCATGCGCATACCTTGATGGATTAGTTCTTTGCTCACCACATGAACCTACAATTGCAAATTCAAAATCACTAATTCAATTTTTATTTTACATTATTTTCTGAATTTTTTACTGTTGAAATTCAACACATGATTATGGCAAATAATAAATAAATAAATAAATCTGTTTGAAAGACATATAGACAGAAGACATGTTTAAATGAAGTCACCAAAAAAAAAAACATGTTTGAATGAGTTTTTTAAATTTTTTTTTTAAATTTTAGAAAAGTAAAAATAATTTTATATTTAAATATTTTATACAATTTTTTTTATTTATCAATTATATTTGGATATAACAAT
>NW_015495924.1:10504-10708 GCF_000816755.2 Arachis ipaensis
CGTTCACAACCGAATCCGAGCTTAGCCCCTTTTGATCCGGAAATAGAACGAACTTTGTTTCACATTAGGCAAGCTCGGAGGTGGCTAAGATTTGGAAAGGGTGAAGAGGTTCTCACCACCTCGACCACCTTACTACAAGTGAACATTGAACCGTCACTCAAAGAAGGCATTAATCATACTCCCATCAACCTCACTAACAATTCT
>NW_015495925.1:0-14554 GCF_000816755.2 Arachis ipaensis
TCGTTGCAGTGCCCTCGTGCATCTTCCCTTCGTCCTTCTTAGTTTTCGCGACAAATTCAGGTAATCTTTGGGTCTCTCTCTTTTCTGCTTCGTTGTTGCATGCTTGTTGTTTGTGTTTACTTTGCATTCTTGCTGTTTTGTTTGGTCTTTGTTGCTAGATGGCCTTTAGCGCTAAGTAGATGTGTTAGGGGAGGGGTACCATTCCAGGGTAGGTTTTTAGGTGGCTTGCGTGATAGGTGTAGCTTTGGTCATGCTTGATCTTAATTGTTGAATAGGATGAACATAGTTTCTGGGTTTTTCCTGGGCTCCTGACCTCATAGACTAATAGAGTGGTACCCCCAACTGTAGGTATGCCTCGCGTCGTCTCCCGGGCTTCCACCTCCGCCGCGAACTATGACCCCTACGCCTGGGTGACCTCAGACGTAAAGGACTCGCCGAACCAGATGGATCTGGAGGAGTTGACGGAGTTCCGGCAAGCTGGGTATCTGTGCGGGGGGACAGACGAGAAGACCAATTATGAGACCTTCGTCCCTGCCCCCAACGAGCGATTGTACGAGATTAACTTCCGTTCTCCCTGGGTCGCCGACTGGATTTGGATTTACAAAGCCATGTTCACCCAGGTCGGCGTTCGCCTACCATTCTCTGATTTTCAGATGTCTCTCCTTAATCGGATATCCGTGTCGCCGTCGCAACTCCATCCGAACAGCTGGGCTTCTATCCGCTGTTTCGAGATGGTTTGTGAATATCTCGAGCTGCCGGCGTCAGTGGATGTCTTCCTCTTCTTTTTCAACCTTACCAACCCCTCCAAACAATGGAAGGCGAGGAAAGGGTTTTTGTCTTTCCGGTCTGCCCAAGGCCGGAGGATATTCGGCCTGTTCGAGGACTCTTATCACGGGTTCATGGACAAGTTCTTCAAAGTTCGTCCTGTTAAAGGTCGCCATCCCTTTTGGTTATCGTTAGAGGGGGAACGCCTCATCCCGACTTATTGGAGCTTCGGGGCGGGGTCTAATTCTTTCATTAAAGTGACCTACAAGGGAATGTCCCCTGTAAATAAAAGGATTGCCGATGTGTTGTTTGCTCTTTTTGGAAAGAATCCCGTGAACCCCCACCTCCTCATGGGCGAACGGGAGTTCGCCAGGAATTATATTTGTGAGCTGTTTTGTCTTGTACTTTTGCATTGTTTTTTAACCTGTTCTTCCCGACTTCACAACTAACGTACTTATTTCTCTGTTGTAGTGGAGATGTCTGCCTCAGTAATCGGGCTCGAGAATTTGGTCAAGACCTTCTTGGAGGATAGCGATGAGGAGAAGGCTGACGAGAAGGATGCCGGGAAGCCGGAAGGCCCTTCCGGGGAGAAGGAGGATCAAGCTATGCCCTCTCCCCAGGACACCGCAATGTCCGAAAGGAATTCGGCCGGGGCGCAGGCTTCCCATATTCTCGAAGAAGCCGTTGTTGGTCATTCGACCTCTACCCTCCAAGAAGAAAATGTGGAAACTATTCATACTCCCAAGAGACTGAGGGCCCCCGCCAGCCCGGAAGGAACCCTCACCATGATGGAGAGAAATTTTGATGCTGGGACTTTCATCGACTCCCAGCTGATCCCTGGCACGGAGGAGCACTTCCTTGGGACCGACCTGGCAGGGCAGGCGAGGTGGATGTATCGAACCCTTCTTCGCGGAGCTGTGATAGCTCAGAAGGCCGAGTTCGAGTTGTCGGGAATGAAGGCTCTTCGGAGGAAACTCAAATCTTCAGGCAAGGCGAACAATGACTTCAAGGTGCAAGTCGAGCTGCTCCAAGGTCAGTTGTCCGAGATGGGGGAGAAGCTTAAGGCTACTGAGGAGAAAGCGACATCTGCCGAGGAGAAATTGAAGACTTCCGATGAGACGGTGGCCCGTTTAGCCGAGCGAGAGATGACCCTAGAGAGCCAGCTGAACGCTGCTCAGGGTCGGGTGGCGGTCTTGGAGAAGGAGTGCGACCAGGCCGTCTCGTTGGCTAAATCCGCTAAAGCCGAGGTCGAAGAGCTCAAGAGAAAGCACAAAGCGACCAAGGAGCAAGGGAAGAACGCGATCTTCATGACTGAGGATGCTCTGAAGGCTCAGGTGAAGATCGTGGCTCCTGACTTCGATACGTCGGCTATCGGGGTCTTCAAAACGATCCAGGACGGCAAGATTGTTGACATGCCCCGGAAGTAAACTCTTGTAACATGCTTTTTATGTTTTCTTGTAGAATACTTTGTTGAAACCGTTAACTTTTATACTTTAGTGGTCGCCTGGTCGGCTATACGTTTATTGCCTTTATCTTGTTTGGCAGCATTTTATTTCGTTTTCATTTCTTTGTCATGGACTTATCGCTTCTGTCCGTTTTGCCGTGTTGTCGGTAACTTGGTGGAAACCGCCTCGGTCTTATTATCGCGGCCGTTTGTTATGGCTAAGATTCGGTTGGCTCCCGGGGTGATCAATCCCGGGTTGCCGTTGAAGAACGCGATGGTATGGGATAAATATTAGGGAGTAATAGATAGGAGAATTTAGACAAGTAAGAAGTAGTCGTTAGCTAGACAAGTTCATGAACACAGTAGGCATTTGATAAAAGCAAATAATTAGGAATTAACATTTGATTAAAGCGAACATCTACCCAGCTCATCAGGCCGCTTGGTCGGTGCGCCCAAGCTATGAATAGAATCTTCTTAGGTTACCTGCGTTCCATGTTCTTGGGATTTCTCTGCCGTCAAGTCTTTCCAGCTTGTAGGCGCCTTTGCCGAGCACTTCTTTGATTCTGTAGGGACATTCCCAGTTTGCCGCCAGCTTTCCTTCTCCTGGGGACGGCGGACCGATGTCGTTTCGTCGCAGGACGAGGTCTCTTTCCTCAAGTTCCCTTCTGAAGACCTTGGTGTTGTATCGCAGGGCTATCCTCTGTTTCAGCGCTACTTCTGACAAATGGGCCATCTCTCTGACCTCGTCTACCAAGTCTTTGTCCATTGCCTCTTCTACTCCTGTAAGGAGTAGCCGCGGACTTGGTTCTCCAATCTCCACGGGTATCACCGCTTCGACACCGTACGTTAAGCAGAAGGGGGTTTTCTTGGTGGAGCTTTGCTCGGTTGTTCGGTAGGACCAGAGAACCGAGGCAAGCTCATCGACCCAAGCGCCTTTCTTGCTATCTAAACGCTTTTTAAGACCCAGTAAGATGATTTTATTCGCAGATTCCACTTGCCCGTTTGTTTGGGGGTGTTCAACTGAGGAGAACTTTTGTTTTATCCCCAAGCCGGTGAGAAATTCTGTGAACTTCTTGTCAGTGAATTGCATCCCATTATCCGAAATGACGACCTCTGGGATGCCAAAACGGGTTATCACCTGCCTCCACAAGAACTTTCTACAGTTGGATGAGGTTATGCTGGCGAGTGGTTCAGCCTCTATCCAGTTGGTGTAGTAATCGATGGCGACTATGAGGTGTTTGACCTGGCCCGGGCCAACTGGGAAGGGTCCCAAGAGGTCGACTCCCCATTGTGCGAAAGGTCGAGTAGTCGTTAGGAAACTCAGCTCGGAGGCTGGCGCTCTGTGGAAGTTGGCGTTTTGTTGACACTTTGCGCATTTCCTTACGAACTCCTGGGAGTCATTCATCATCGTCGACCAGTAGTATCCAGCTCGGATGAGCTTCCTCGCTAGGGCCTTGCCCCCGATATGATGGCCGCAGCACCCCTCATGGACTTCTCTTAGAACGTAGTCCGTCTGGTCGGGGTGCAGACACTTCAGCAAAGGTTGGCTGAGTCCCCTTTTGTATAGCTGATCCTGTATGATCGTATATTTGGCGGCCTCACGTCTTACCGTTTTGGCTTCCTTTTCGCCTTGGGGGAGTTTGCCGTTTTGCAAGAAGTCGGCGATGGAGTCCATCCAAGAAGGGGCTAATTTGGTCAAGTGGAGGACCACTGCTGGCTCTTTCGTGATGCCTTGGATGAGGGAGCAGTTGCCGGTTCCAGGTTTTGTGCTCGCCAGCTTCGATAGGAGGTCTACCCGTGTGTTCCTCTCTCTTGGAATGTGTTGGACCGTGACCTCTTCAAATTTTTTGCTCAGTTCTTTGACCCTCTCTAAGTATTTCTGTAATAGTGAGTCTCTGGCTTGGTAGCTTCTATTCACTTGCGAAGTGACGATTTGCGAGTCGCTGCATACTTCCACCCTCTTGGCTCCGACTTCCTGAGCTAGAACCAAACCTCCTAGGAGGGCTTCGTACTCTGCTTGGTTTTTTGATACGGGAAATTCAAACTTAACTGATTGTTCATAGATGACTCCGGCTGGACTTTCTAGAATGATACCGGCGCCCCCGGACGTCTGGTTGGAGGCTCCGTCCACATGGAGCTTCCACCGTGTGCCCGTCTCCTCGGTTGGATTCCCAGTTACCTCCACCAAGAAGTCTGCTATTGCTTGTGCCCTGATCGCGTGCCGGGGTTCGTAGCATAGGTCGTATTGGGATAGTTCGATGGCCCAGGTCATCATCCTTCCCGCTAGATCAGGCTTTTGGAGCACTTGACAAAGTCCCTGGTCCGTTCTCACGACCACCTGGTGACTCTGGAAGTATTGTCGCAATCAGCGGGAGGAGACCAGAAGTGCTAGTGCTAACTTCTCTAGCTTGCTGTATCTGAGCTCTGCCCCTTGCAGTGCTCTACTCACAAAGTAGATCGGTTGCTGGGCCTTCCCTTCTTCCCGTACCAACACCGATGCGAGCGCCCCCTCTGTGATGGCTAGGTATAGGTAGAGTGGCTCTCCGGCCCTCGGCTTCCCGAGCACTGGGGGTGCTGCTAGAATCTCTTTAAAGTGGTTGAAGGCCTCTTCGCACGCATGGGTCCACTCGAATGCTATTCCCTTCTTCATCAAAGCGAAAAAGGGTAGGGCCTTTGCTGCCGACGCACCGAGGAATCGGGACAACGCTGTTAGCCTTCCTGCCAGCCGCTGAACGTCTTTGATGCAGCCCGGGCTCCTCATCTGGAGTATTGCTTGGCCCTTTTCAGGGTTTGCCTCCACTCCCCTCTGGGTTATCATGAATCCCAGGAACTTTCTGGCCTCCATAGCAAAGGCGCACTGAAGCGGGTTGAGCCTCATGCCGTGTTGTCGGAGGGACGCGAAAACGCTCTCCAGGTCGCTTATGAGATCGTCAGGGCAGGTGGTTTTTGTGAGGATATCGTCCACGTAAACTTCAACCGTCTTGCCGATGAGGTCGCCGAATATTTTGTTCATCAATCTCTGGTACGTTTCCCCCGCGTTCTTTAGGCCAAACGGCATCACTCTGTAGCAATAGGTCCCCCTTGGCGTTATGAACGCCGTTTTATCCTCGTCTGGTCGGTGCATCGGTATCTGATTGTAGCCGGAGTAGGCGTCCATGATACTCAGATACCGGTATCCCGCAGCCGCGTCGACGAGTGCGTCGATGTTGGGAAGGGGGTAGCAGTCCTTAGGGCACGCTTTATTGAGATCGGAGTAATTCACACACATTCTCCATTTCCCATTGTGCTTTTTTACCAAGACCACGTTTGATAGCCAGGTCAAATAGTCCAGCTCTCGGATGAACCCCGCTTCGAGGAGGCCGGCCGTCTGTCTGGCCACTTCTTCCGCCCTTTCCTGAGACATTTTCCTCCTCCTTTGGGCCACTGGTTTGGCTTCCGGTCTTACGGCTAGGTGGTGCGACATGAAACTGCAGTTTATGCCCGGCATGTCGGCGGGAGTCTAGGCAAACAAATCGCCATTAGCTCTGATCATTTCCATCAAAGGCTCTTTTAACTCATGGGGGAGGTTCCTATACACAAACGTGAATTTTTCTTCTGAGTTCCCGACCCTAAACTTCTCCAGGTCCCCTTCGGGTTCGGGCCTCGGTCTGTCATCGACTCTGGCATCCAGGTCGGCGAGAAAAATTCCCGATGCTTCTTTGGATTTTTTTTCCTCAAGGAGAGGCTCGCATGGTCGCAGGCGACTACCGTTTCCAGGTCTCCTTTGATGGATCCTACAGATCTGTCGTCGGCAACAAACTTCATTACAAGCAGTTTCGTGCTGATCGCCGCTCCAAGGTCGTTGATGGTTTTTCTCCCTAGGATGACGTTGTAGGCTGTGGAATCTCGCAAGACCACAAATTCTGCCATTACTGTCCTTCGCCCCTGTCCTTGTCCCACTGAGGTCGGAAGGGAAATGATCCCGTCCGGCTTGATGAAGTGGTCGCCTAACCCTACCACACCGTGCTGGTGGGTAGATAGATCGGCGTCACGCAGCCCCAGGGCGTCAAATACGTTGCGGAACATGATGTTCGAGTCCGCCCCCGTATCCACGAGGATCCGCTTGACGAGGCCGGTTCCGACTCTGGCCGTAATGACCATGGGGGGACTTTCCAGTATCTCGTCAAACCATTGGTCTTCGGGACCAAAGGAGATGGATGGTAGCCTTCGGGAGTTTCTCGCAGATGAAGAGGAGACGGCCAGGATCTTGGCGTCTTTCTTCTGTGCCGATTTTGATCTCAGGACCGAATTCCTCGCCGTTACCACGTTCACCACCGTGAGGCCGTGGTCGTCTCCCTCCGATTCCTGGCGTCGCCTTGTCGCCCGGGGCCTGTCTTCACCTTCGTAGTCACGATTCCGTCTCCTTGGTTCTCTAATGAGGTGAGAGAATTCGGCGAGCTTCCCATCCCTGATTGCTTGCTCTAGCGCATCCTTTAGGTCGAAGCAGTCCTGGGTCTTGTGTCTGTACCCCTTGTGATATTCGCAGTAAAGGCTCTTGTTCCCCCATGTTCGGTCCTTGAGAGGTTGGGGTTTCGACAGTATTCCCTTCTCGGCTATCTGTTGGTAGACTTCCACGATCGGGGTCGTCAGGGGGGTGTAGTTGGTGAACTTTCTGACTCGGGGAAATGGTCTTGGTGTTTTGCTCGGACCGCCGTCCCTGGCGTGTTCCTTTTGCCTTTCTCCGCCCCCGTGGTGCCGGGCTTGGCTGTAGAGGGGCCGTTTATTGGCAGCCACGATCCGGCTGACTTCTTCGTCATTAATGTACTCCTTAGCCACACATTGGATCTCTTGCATTGTCTATACTGGCTTCGTAGTGAGATGCTTTCTGAAGTCCTCGTTCAGGAGTCCGTTCGTCAAACGCAGGCTTGCCACTGAGTCTGTCAGCCCGTCGATTTCAAGGCACTCTTCGTTGAATCTGTCTTGGTATTTTCCGGTCGACTCGTCGGGTCGTTGGGTTACCCCAAGCAGGTTAATTGGGTGCTTCACCTTTGCAATTCTGGTCGTGAGTTGGGCTAAGAAGGCATGGCTGATGTCCGCGAAGCCGGTTACCGAGCCCTGCAGGAGGTTATTGAACCACCGTATTGCAGGTCCTGCTAGGGTGACCGGGAACGCGCGGCATTTTACCTCGTCCCCCACTCTCTCCAGGTTTATCCTGGCCTCGAAGGCCGTGAGATGCTCTAGAGGGTCTTGCGTTCCGTCGTATCTCATGTCCGTAGGCTTATCAAAATGTTTTGGCAACCGGACTTCGAGTATGGAACGATGAAACGGGGTCGCTCCCATTATCACGGGTCCTCGTGTTCTCGTCGTTCTCCCTTCGTCGTCCTCCCAACGGATGTCTTCGGTTTCACGATCTGTAGTACGCCGCCTCTCATGCCTGGCATAAATGACGGGGTCACGGCGTCTTCTCGCGCGTCCCTTTTCCCCAGCGCTCTCGGACTCCGCTTGGGGACTGGGTGTGCGTCTGGAATGGCTCCTAGAGTGAGAGTGGGAATGACTCCTTGTGTTGTGTGCCTCGGAGGGGATCTTACACGCTGATGGGAAGTGGTCGCAGCGGCGTCCTCTCCGGGCTCGGTCTCGCGGCCTGTTCCACCTTGGACCAGCACGAAGTCCATGGACGATCCCTACAGATGGCGCCAATGTTCGGTTGGTCGGGTACCGGACAGATCGGGTTGGTATCCTGGTTGGAGATGGGGGTCTCGTCTCGTCGTGAACTGCCAGTCTGGTGTTGGCGGGGTCCCGAGCACTTCTTGTGGAGAGGGGGGGTGTCACCTACAAAGACACTCCGACGCTCTAGTCGGTAATGTGCAGGCGAAAAAAGGGGGTAATATGATGTGTGACATACCTTGGGGGAAAGGTAAAACCTTCCCCTTATATACTGTGTCAGAGGTGGGCCCTACAAGGACAAGCCCACCTCCTCCGAGACGTTCTCCCACAGCTGTGAGTGAGTTGTCTGGGACACGTGTCTGGATCGGTTGCGGGGCGCCTTATCCTTGACTGTTCGGGTCGGGTGGCGCTCGGGCCGGGTCAACCCGTGGAGGGTTTGGGCCAGGCCGTAACAAGTTACATGTTACTTAGAAAAACTAATTAAACCGATTGTTCATGTTAATAGAAGACAAGATAATCACATAAAATTAATAAAACGAAATGATTTTGCTTTTCCCTAGCTAAATCAATCGAAAAATAGTGATATATAGACTGATTAGTTATTTTGTTTCAACAGTTCTTCTTCCAATACAAGAGAATCCCACAGCAATATAGCAGTCCCTAAAGGAGGAGGAAAAATAATAGTAAAATGCACATCATCATAAAACACAAGCCAGTCTCAAAAATAGAAAAAATCTAAAATGAAATTGTCCATAACTGATCTTTTCACAGGTCAGATTGAAATGCTGTATGACAACCCTTTTATTTTTAGAGGAGTTATAACTAGTTCCTAATAAAATAGAGATCACAACAACCTTAAAATAAAGAAACGGTTATTTACCATCAGAAGTGGAACTACTCCAACGGTGGTTATTGGCTCATCACCTATAAATACACTGATACTCTTCAAGTATACTTAAGTCCCAATACACTTAAACCTGCTACGACTCTTGCTGACTTAAACATCGGAATATTTTGTATGTACCACCCCACCTCCTCGCAAACAACTCAGACGATGGCTACTATACGTAATCTAAGTCGGAATCTGCTTCATTGAGAATTTGGGCCTCACTTACGATCCCAAAGACAATTCAGTTTTAGGTAACCCTCAAAACATTGGTGCCAGTACCGGGGACCTGGGAATTGACACTCCATGGTGGATGATCACTATGAAGACGGACGCACAGCGTCTAAATTAGAACCAGAATACCAAGACGTGGTCAACAACGATCAAGCCCTTGTGGTACCTCCTCCAAGAACGGAAGAACCACATGGGGAAGGTACCTCGAGTGATCATCACCACAGAAGGATCCCCTCCAAAGTTCGTCACCCGAAAGCGGAAGAAGAACCCCATTCTACTGACTTCATGGGACTACTACACAGATATCATGACCGACTTGAGCAACTAGAGCAGGAGCTAGAACGACAGCGAAAGGCGGAAAGAAATTTGAGAAGAGAAATCAAGCGACGAAGAGAGTTGGAGGAAAAGATCTCGAAGTTAGAATCCAACATCCAAGGTAGGAAGTCACGTACAACTTGAGAGGACACCCGTTAGGAGGAGAAGATCCTTTCACAGAAGATATCATGCGGGATAGAGTTCATAGAAACTTCAAAAGCTCAGACATGCATTTGTATGACGGGACAACCGACCCGAGACATCACCTAAGCAATTTCAAAAGTCGGATGTACTTGGATGACGCCTCAGATGCAACACGCTACAAGGCCTTCCCGACAACTTTGACGAAGTCGGCCATGAAGTGGTTCGACAGCTTGCCACTTAGGTCGGTTACCAGTTTCGACGACCTTGGACGAAAATTCCTTGCGCGATTTTCAATCCAGAAGGATAAAGTCAAGCACGCTCCCAGTCTACTCAGAGTCAAATAGGAGGTCGGCGAGTCCCTCAGAGACTACATGGAGAGATTTAACAATGCGTGTTTGAAAATCCAGAACTTACCCACTGAGACAATAATAATGGGACTAGTCAATGGTCTCCGAGAAGGCCCATTTTTCCAGTCTATCTCAAAGAGACACCTGTCTTCATTGAGTGATGTACAAGAATGAGCTAAAAAGTACATCAATATAGAAGAAAACGCCAGGCTGTGAGAACCAAACTGACGACTAAAAAACCCTCACCAAGCACAGGAAAAAGAAAAAGAGCCTAAGAAGAAAGAAGAATACAACTCGGAGAAGCCTAGGAGGTATCACAATTATACCCCGCTACGAGTTTCTCTCGCAGATGTCTACAGGAAAATCTGTCACACCGAGAAGCTCTCCCCCTGGCGTCCGATCAAGAATAAAAAGGGGGGAGCCGCAATGAGTATTGTGAGTATCATAAGCTATATGGGCACTCTACAAATAATTGTTACGACTTGAAAAATGTGATAGAAAAACTGGCCAGGAAAGGTCGGTTAGATAGATATCTCATAAAAAGGTCAGACGGTCATGGAAAAAGAAAGAGAGACAACGAAGAAGTCAACCAAAGAGGTCAGCCCCCACAAACTCTGGAACGACATGTCCACATGATAGCAGGAGTTTTGCTGGCAGAGGAGTGACCAAATCATCTCGAAAGAGATACTTGAAAGAGGTCTACTACATGGGAGAAAAGACTTTCGATCTCCCTATCATCTCTTTTACAAAAGAGGACGCATAGGAAATTGCATAGGAGCATGATGATCCCGTGGTAATCACTATGATACTTGCTAATGCAAATTTGCATAGAACTTTGGTGGACCAAGGGAGCTCAATCGACATACTGTTTAAGCCTACATTCGATATGTTAGGACTGGAAGAAAAGGAATTAAAGTCCTACCCGGATACTATTTTTGGGTTGGGAGATACACCAATTAAACCGCTAAGATTCATTTTCCTATATACTACTTTTGGAAAGGGATTGAAGTCAAAAATCATAAGTATTGACTACATTGTTGTAGACGTGGCATCAGCCTACAATGCCCTAATTGGCAGGACAACACTGAATCGGTTGGGAGCTGTTGTTTCTACCCCTCACCTCTGCATGAAATTCCCAACACAGGAGGAAATTGCTACCATCAAGGGAGATAAAAAACTGGCAAGAAAATGTTACAATGAAAAATTAAACTTGCGAGGTAAAGGTAAAGAAGTCAATGCCATTGAGTTCGGAGGAGTCCAAGAAAAAGAAGAGCTACGACCACAGATCATAGGAAAGACATAAGAAGTACAAATCGGGGAGGAAGTCGGAAAAAATACCAACATAGGAGTTAACATAAGAATAGATTTGAAGAGACAACTTGTAAAACTGCTATAGGAGAATTCCGACCTCTTCGCTTGGAAGGCTGCCGATATGCCCAGAATAGACCCCGAACTCATGACGCACAACCTGGTAGTCTATCCCGAATCCTGACCTATTCAATAAAGGCATCGTAAGCTCGGGCCAGAGCAAGCTCAAGTGGTCGAAGAACAAGTTCAAGCTCTACTTGAAGCCGGGTTCATCAGGGAGGTCAAGTATCCGACATGGTAAGCAAATGTGGTGCTGGTAAAAAAGGAAAATGGG
Organism: Arachis ipaensis; assembly: GCF_000816755.2. Lineage (NCBI taxonomy): Eukaryota > Viridiplantae > Streptophyta > Magnoliopsida > Fabales > Fabaceae > Arachis > Arachis ipaensis. Next base: position 11,421 of record NW_015495925.1, read on the forward strand.
AAATGTAGGATGTGTGTCAATTACACCGACCTCAATAAAGCCTATCCGAAGGACCCATATCCCCTGCCCAATATTGATGCTTTGGTAGATTCCTCCTCAGGATACCAGTACCTATCATTCATGGATACCTACTCGGGATATAATCAAATTCTGATGCACAAGTCAAACTAGGAGAAGACCTCGTTCATCACACCCAGAGCAAATTACTGTTATGTGGTCATGTCTTTTGGATTAAAAAATGCAGGGGCCACATATCAAAGGTTGATGAACAAAATGTTTGCACCTCACCTCGGAAACTTAATGGAGGTATATGTGGACGACATGTTAGTAAAAACCAAAGATGAGGCCAGTCTCCTATCCGACCTCTCACAAGTCTTCGGCACCATCAAAAGACATGTGATGAGACTAAATCCCCCCAAATGCACTTTTGCAGTAGAGGCAGAAAATTCTTGGGTTTTATGCTCACACAAAGGGGGATTGAGGCTAACCCCAACAAGTGTAGAGCAATCTTAGAAATGAGGAGTCCGACTTGTTTAAAAGAAGTCCAACAACTGAATGGCCGACTTGCAGCATTGTCCAGATTTTTGGCAGGATCAGCCTTGAGATCCTTGTCACTTTTTTCACTACTTAAAAAAGGATGTCAATTTGAGTGGACCTCTGAATGTGAAGATTCCTTTCAGGAATTCAAAAAATTCTTAAGTGAACCACCCATCCTTACCTGAGCAGAAGCGGGAGAAGAGCTGGTGTTATACCTAGTTGTTGCTGAAAAGTCGGTAGCATCAGCATTGCTACGAGAAGATGAGGTCGGTCAGCATCCCATTTATTTTGCTAGCAAAGTCTTACAAGGGACAGTGTTAAGATATCAAAAAATAAAAAAATTTGCATACGCCTTAATCGTGGCATCTAGGAGACTCCGACCTTACTTCCAGGCACACACCATAAGAGTCCGGACAAATCAACCTATGAAGCAGATACTCCAGAAGACAGACATAGCAGGTCAGATGGTACCATGGGATATAGAACTATCCGATTTCAACTTGAGATACAAAACTCGAATAGCCATAAAAGTTCAATGCCTCACCGACTTTGTCGCAGAGTATACAGGCGATCAGATTGAAACCTCCACCACTTGGGAACTCTATGTAGATGGGTCCTCTAATAAGGTCGGAAGTGGAGCAGGCATAATATTGGTCAATGAAGAAGGAACTCAAATAGAAGTTTTCTTGAAGTTTGAGTTCCCTGCTTCCAACAACCAGGTAGAGTACAAAGCCCTGATTGCAGGACTGAAACTCGCCAAAGAAGTTGGGGCGACTAAAGTAATAATCTTCAGTAATTCTTAGGTAGTAACCTCACAAATCAATGGAGAGTACCAAGCAAAGGATCCTAATATGAAGAGATACTTACAAAAAATGCTTGTACATCTTTAACAATTCAATGATACTGAGGTTCGACATATAACTCGGGAACTTAATAGCCGAACAGATACCCTTTCTAAATTGGCAAGTACCAAGCCTGGAAGAAATAACAGAAGTCTGATACAAGAAATCCTCAAAGATCCATCCGTTATCAAGGCAAATAACAAATCAGGCGTTCTATCTATTTCTGGCTTAAACCTCAGATAGATGACTCCCTTTATCGAATATTTAAAATTCGACATCCTTCCTGAGGAACAAAAGGAAGCCAAGAGAATTTGGAGGGAAGCACGGAACTACACTTTAGTACAGAATGTTCTTTATAGAAGGGGAATATCCACACCATTGTTGAAATGTGTACCAACTTGCAGAACTGAAGAGGTTTTGGAGGAAATACATAATGGCATATGTGGAAACCATCTCGAAGCACGATCTCTGGCTAGGAAGGTGGTCCGAGCTAGATTTTTCTGGCCGACTTTGCAAAAGGACGCGACTGACTTTGTCAGAAAGTGTCCGCCTTGTTAGATGCATGCCAACTTCTACATCGCTCCACCTGCAGAGCTCATCGGTATAACCTCGCCATGGCCTTTTGTGAAATGGGAGTTGGACCTACTCGGACTCTTTTCCCAAGCCCCTGGACAAGTCAAGTACCTAATTGTGGAAGTGGATTACTTCACTAAATGGATAGAAGGAGAACCACCAGCTACTATCACAGCTCAAAGAAGTTGAAAGTTCCTATATAAGAATATCATTACTCGGTTCGGAGTTTTCCACTCCATTACCACAAATAATGGTACACAGTTCACCGACTCTACATTCAGGAATTTAGTAGCAAGTATGAAGATCAAGCACTAGTTCACATCGGTAGGGGTGGCAGGAGTACCCGAACCCGCGGGTACCTAATTATAACCCGCCCCAACCCAGTCAGGGCGGGTTTAAACCCGACCTGGAGCGGGGTGGATTTTAATCGGGGCGGGTGGCTGAGCGGGACGGGACGGGATCGGGGTCAGGCTAAACTCGCCCATACCCGCCCCGGAGTACATATATCTATACACAATTTTAAGTTTTTAGGGTTCCTAATCCTCACAGCCAATGCCCTCATACTCATTAACTTGTCCCCTTAACCCCTAACCCTAGCTGAGAAGAGAGAACAAAAGTCACTTCCTCTTCTCCACAGTGAAGCTCAGATCTGGTCACCTTCACTGTGCCGTTGAGCCTTCCGCCGAGCCTGTCGTCGTCGCTACTCTTCCGTCCTACCAAGCCCCTTCGTTGCTGTGCTGCGTTGCCCTCTTTGTCTCCTTCTTCCTCTTCTGGTAACTCGGTGGCCCTTTCGTCGGTGTGCTGCGCTGCCCTCTTTGTCGCCGTCTTTGGTAAGTTTCCCCCGTCTCTGCGCTACCCTCTTTGATCAGATCAAATCAACATCCAAGAAGCTTAATATGTATGAAGCATGAAATATATATGCATGAGATAAAATATGAAAAATTAATTTTTTAACTAGTTAGTATAATCAATTTTTTATTGTAATAGTCATTTTAGTCGTACCAATTTTTTTTTCCTTCACATATTGCATATATGAGTATAATTTTTTTTAGATGAAGAATTTTTTGTGGCTATAAAGTAGTAACTGTATGTGTATACGATTGCTTGCCAAATTAATTATTATATATGGCATTATTACAAAAGATATATGTACCTCAGCATTTCCCAAATCATCCCAAAGCC
>NW_015495926.1:0-175 GCF_000816755.2 Arachis ipaensis
GTCTTGGAGGACACCAAACTTAGTGTTTGGTTATATGGTTCAAAGTGTTACTTCCTCCAAGTATTGTCATTGAGATCTCTCCGGGATTAGTGTTACTTTTGGTTAAACCATCATGAGAAACACTTTATTTTTCTATTTCTAAACATGAACTAAAGATTATATAAACATGGTTGCA
>NW_015495926.1:7039-7703 GCF_000816755.2 Arachis ipaensis
GATGGAATGGTTGGAAGATGGGGTGGGGTTGGTGGATGGTGGGCTGATATCACCTTGTCTCCAGGGGAAAAACCCTCTGTAAGAATCTTCTTATTTCTCCATCCCCTTGACAATTTCTTCACAACTCTTTCCTCTTCTTCTAGTGATGCTCCAGTGATTACTGTGTCAGGAAGTTCCTTGTTAGTTGCTCCTCTCAACTCTTGTGGCTTCAGTTCTTTCTTGAGTTCTCCTGGTTGCTGTATCTCTTGAATTTCTTGCTTGTTGACCAAAGACTGTTTCAGTGGTTCAGCTACTGATTTACTGTTGCTTTCCTTTGTGCACATGTTGCTATGATCATCCTTTAACTCTTTAGGTTCTAGCTCAGACTCAGATGTAGGTTTGAAAACATGGAAGGTGAGGTGTTCATCATGTATTGTCAGGATTAACTCTCCTTGTTCCACATCTATCAAGGCTCTAGTAGTGGCAAGAAATGGTCTCCCCAGAATAATGGGATGAAGGTAACTTTCCTCCATGTCCATAACAACAAAGTCAGTGGGGAGGAAGTACTTTCCTACTTTTACCAATACATTTTCGACTACTCCTTCGGCCTGCTTCTGAGTTTTATCTGCCAATTGGATGATTACATCCGTGGATCTTAGCTCATTGATTTGCAAATTATTCATAA
>NW_015495926.1:9018-10634 GCF_000816755.2 Arachis ipaensis
TTTCCTTGGGAAATGATTCTAGCCATTTTGATGCTTTGTCCCTCAAAGAAAATGGAAACAGTAGCAATCTATAGGTGTCAGAATGAACACCATTAGATTTAACTTTGTCACATATCCTTTGGAATTTAGTGAGATGCTCATTAGGATCCTCTTGTGAACTTCCTCCAAAAGAACAATTGTTCTGGACAAGAGTTATGAGCTGAGGCTTCAATTCGAAATTATTAGCATGAATGGTTGGCTTTTGAATGCTACTACCACAATTTCCTGGGTTTGGATTGATGTATGATCCCAGAACTCTCCTCTCTTGTCCAGCAGGGTTAGCTCCACCTCTTTTGGCATGATTGTTCACCTCTCCTTCATGATGGTTTTCCATATCATCCTCTATGGTTATATCAAAGTCTTCCTCCTCTTCTTCTGCACCAACAACCCTCTTTTCTCTTGCTTCCCTCCTTAATCTCAGGAAGGTTATTTTCGGTTCACTATCAAAGGAGGTTGAAACCTCTCTTCTACCTGTCATACAATGAACAAGTACAAGAAACAGCAAGTGTATAATCTGCTAAAATAGAATATAGTTAGCTTGGTTAGAACAATTTATCAAATAGTTAGTAGGTTAGCTTGCTGGAAAGTAAAGAAGTACGAGAAATTAAAGAGAAACAACTAAAAATGGCTGAGAATAAAATGAACAACTGAATTAAAATTCAATTAATCAAAAGAAAAAGTAAAGTGCTCAATCTAGTTATCCTTCAATTTAGTAATTCTCAATACAAAACCAATTCCCGGCAACGGCGCCATAAACTTGATTCACGTAAACTTGCCTCTCAACAAATTTCCTTCCGGCAAGTGCACCTGATTGTCGTCAAGTAAAAACTCACTATAGAGTGAGGTCGAATCCCACAGGGATTAGTAGATTGATCAATGTAAATTAGAGAATTATGCTAGTTGAGCTAAATCGGAATTGAAATTGAGATTGCAAAATGTAAATTTGGCGGGAAACATAAATTGTAAGAATTAAATGAACAGAAATTAAATTGTAGAAATTAAATGACAGAAGCTTAAATTGCAAGAAATTAAATGGGAATGGGGATTAAGCATGAAATTAAAGAAGCAGAATATAAAAGAATGGGTAGATCGGAGATGGGGAAATTTATTGGGGTCAAGAGATGTGAGAATTCTCCGGATCAAATTCATTTCTCATCTCTTCCTCAATCAATGCATTCGTTGATCTCCTTGGCAATCTTAAGTGATTAGATCCCAATTCCTTGGTAATCTAATCTCTCTAAGCATGAACAATTGACCAATTCTTTGATTTAAGTGCTTATGAGAAGAGATGAAGTTTGGTCACTGATTATACCACACAAATTCATAGATGAAAGTATTGGTAGGATTACATGTCACTATATCCATCCAAACCCCAAGCTAATCCAATGTGAGAAAACAATTCTAGCATGATCTCCTCATTCCTCTCCCAAGGTTCCGAGGAGATCCAATTATGAATAGCTTCTTTCCCAAGATAACTATCCAACTAGATGAAGAATGAAAGCTTTCTAGTAAAATCAAGAGAAAAGAAAGAAGAAGAAGAATGAAAACTAGTATTGATCCATTGAATTTACACAGAG
>NW_015495926.1:14988-15487 GCF_000816755.2 Arachis ipaensis
TCAATTTTTGTCTCTCCTATGGCACATGGAATATAAAAGCTCCCTGGATCTTTTTTCTTCATGAGTACGTCTTTCTTGATGAGGGCACTACATTCCTTGTTCATTGTCACTATTTGTCCCTCTTTTAAGGTTCCTTTCTTGGTCAACAGTTCTTTCATGCACTTGATGTATGTGGGCATCTGTTGGAGAATTTTGATGAAGGGGATGTTGACACTGAGGGATGCAAACATGTCTAGGAATCTTGAATATGACCTATCTTTCTCACTTCCCTTGAGTCTCTGGGGAAATGGTGCTTGTGGAACAAAAGACTTGAGGGATTCTTTCTCTTTTTGTTCCTTCCTCTGTTCAGGGCTAGCCATTTGTTCTATCTCACTTACATTCTTCCTTGACTCTCCTTCATCATGCTCTGAGTGTCTGAAGCATTCTTCCTTCAGACCTTCTTCACTGCTTAGATTGATTGACTTGCATTCTTCCCACCTTACTTTTTTGGTCTCTCCTC
>NW_015495926.1:27658-30953 GCF_000816755.2 Arachis ipaensis
AGTTTCATGGACTTCCATTGGAAGATCCTCATCAGTTCTTAGCTGAATTCTTGCAAATCTGTGACACTGTCAAGACCAATGCGGTTGACCCTGAAGTCTACAGACTTATGCTTTTTCCTTTTGCTGTAAGAGACAGAGCTAGGACATGGTTGGATTCACAACCTAAAGAAAGCCTGAACTCTTGGGAAAAGCTAGTCAATGCCTTCTTGGCAAAGTACTTTCCACCTCAAAAATTGAGTAAGCTTAGAGTGGAAGTCCAAACCTTCAGACAGAAGGAAGGAGAATTCCTCTATGAAGCATGGGAAAGATACAAGCAATTAATCAGAAGATGTCCTTCTGACATGCTTTCTGAATAGAGCATCATAGGAATCTTCTATGATGGTCTGTCTGAACTGTCCAAAATGTCATTGGACAGCTTTGCTGGAGGATCTCTTCATCTAAAGAAGACGCCTGCAGAAGCTCAGGAACTCATTGAAATGGTTGTAAATAACCAATTCATGTACACTTCTGAAAGGAATCCTGTGAATAATGGGACAACTCACCAAGAAGGGAGTTCTTGAGATTGATACTCTGAATGCCATATTGGCTCAGAATAAAATATTGACCCAACAAGTCAATATGATTTCTCAGAGTCTGTCTGGCATGCAAGCAGCAACAGGCAGTACTAAGGAAGCTTCCTCTGAAGAAGAAGCTTATGATCTTGAGAACCCAGCAATGGAATAGGTGAATTACATGGGAGAACCCTATGGAAACACCTATAATCCTTCATGGAGAAATCATCCAAATCTCTCATGGAAGGATCAACAGAGACCTCAACAAGGTTTCAACAACAATAATGGTGGAAGAAATAGGTTTTGCAATAGTAAGCCTTTTCCATCATCTCCTCAGCAACAGACAGAGAATTCTAAGCAAAGCCACTCTGACTTAGCAACCATTGTCTCTGATCTAATCAAAACCACTCAAAATTTCATGACTGAAACAAGGTCCTCCATTAGAAATTTGGAGGCACAAGTGGGTCAACTGAGTAAGAAAATTACCGAACTCCCTCCTAGTACTCTCCCAAGCAATACAGAAGAGAATCCAAAGAGAGAGTGCAAGGCCATAAACACGTCTCACATGGCTGAACCTAGAGAGGAGGAAGAGGCAGTGATCTCCACTGAGGAAGACCTCAATGGACGTCCACTAACCTCCATGGAGTTCCCTAAAGAGGAACCATGGGAATCTGAGGCTCACACTGAGACCATAGAGATTCCATTGAATTTACTTCTGCCATTCATGAGCTCTGATGAGTATTCTTCCTCTGAAGAGGATAAAGATGTTACTGAAGAGCAAGTTGCTAAGTACCTTGGAGCAATCATGAAGCTAAATGCCAGGTTGTTTGGTAATGAGACTTGGGAGGATGAACCTCCATTGCTCATCAAAGAACTGGATGACTTGACTAGGCAGAGATTACCTCTGAAGAGACAAGACCCTGGAAAGTTCTCAATACCTTGTACCATAGGCACCATGACCTTTTAGAAGGCTCTGTGTGACCTAGGATCAAGTATAAACCTTATGCCTCTCTCTGTAATGGAGAAGCTAGGGATCATTGAGGTACAAGCTGCAAGAATCTCACAGGAGATGGCAGACAATTCAAAGAAACAGGCTTATGGACTTGTAGAGGATGTCTTGGTAAAGGTTGAAGACCATTACATCCCTGCTGATTTCATAATCTTAGAGACTGGGAAGTGTATGGATGAATTCATGATCCTTAGCAGACCCTTCCTAGCCACAGCAAAAACTGTGATTGATGTTGACAGAGGAGAATTGATCATTCAAGTGAATGAAGACTCCCTTGTGTTTAAAGTTCAAGGATATCCCTCTGTCACCATGGAGAGGAAGCATGAAGAGCTTCTCTCAATACAGAGTCAAACAGAACCCCCACAGTCAAACTCTAAGTTTAGTGTTGGGAGGTTCTAACATTGCTCTGAACATCTGTGAGGCTCCATGAGAGCCACTGTCAAGCTATTGACATTAAAGAAGCGCTTGTTGGGAGGCAACCCAATCTTTAATTATCTATATTAAATTTCTATTTTCTTTTGTTATTTTATGTTTTCTGTAGGTTTATGATCATGTGAAGTCACAAAAATAATTGAAAAAGAAAAAACAGAAGTAAAAACAGTATTAAAAATAGAACACCCTGGAGGAGAAACTTACTGGCGTTTAAACGCCAGTAAGGGTAGCAGAATGGGCGTTAAACGCCTAGTCTAGCACCATTCTGGGTGTTTAACGCCAGAAATGGGCACCAGACTGGCGTTTAATGCCAGGAATGGGCAAGAAGCTGGCGTTAAACGCCAGAAATGGGCAGCAGCCTGGCGTTTAACGCCAGGATTGGCAGCAAGGGGCGTTTTGCATGCCACATGGTCCAGGGATGAGAAATCCTTGACACCTCAGGATCTGTGGACCCCACAGGATTCCCACCTACCCCACCTCTCTCTCTTCTTCATCCATTCACCAATCACCTCAATACCTCTTCCCCAAAAACCTCTCACCTATCAAATCCCACCATTCTCTTCACCACTCACATCCATCCTTCATAAAACTTACCTACCTCACCATTCAAATTCAAACCACTTTCCCACCCAAACCCACCCATAATGGCCGAACCATACCCCCCTCTCCACTCCTATATAAACCCATCTTCACTCCTTCATTTTCACATAAACTAAACACTACTTCTCTCCCTTGGCCGAAACAAAAAGCCCCCTCTATCTCCTCTATTTCTTCTTCTTCTACTCTCTTCTTTCTTTTTTTACCCGAAGACGAGCAACCTTCTAAGTTTGGTGTGATAAAAGCTAAAGCTTTTTGTTTTTCCATAACCATTTATGGCACCAAAGGCCGGAGAAACCTCTAGAAAGAGGAAAGGGAAGGCAAAAGCTTCCACCTCCGAATCATGGGAGATGGAGAGATTTCTCTCAAAGGTGCATCAAGACCACTTCTATGAAGTTGTGGCCAAGAAGAAGGTGATCCCCGAGGTCCCTTTTAAGCTTAAAAAGGGCGAATATCCGGAGATCCGACATGAGATCCGAAGAAGAGGTTAGGAAGTTCTCACCAACCCCATTCAACAAGTTGGAATCTTAATGGTTCAAGAGTTCTATGCTAATGCATGGATCACCAAGAACCATGATCAAAGTGTGAACCCGGACCCCAAGAATTGGCTTACAATGGTCCGAGAGAAATACTTAGATTTTAGTCCGAAAAATGTAAGGTTGGCGTTCAACTTGCCCATGATGCAAGGAGATGCACACCCATACAC
>NW_015495927.1:0-5982 GCF_000816755.2 Arachis ipaensis
TGTGAATGAAAAATAATTTATTAAGACGTGCGTACAGAGTTTTTGGCGCCGTTGCCTGAGATCACAATTTCGTGCACCAGTAGAGGATGTTGAAGAAGAGGAGGAAGTATAAGACATGGTTGAAGAAGAAGTGGCTCAACCAAGGAATGGAACACCAAAAGAAGCTGAAGTTACAAGAGAAGCCATTCCCATTCCTTTTCCACACCTTGCTAGGAAATCCAGAAAGCAAATGGAGCTAGACCCCAAGATGGTGGAGATCTTCAAAAAGGTTGAGGTAACGATTTCCCTTTTTTATGCCATTCGCTAGGTACCCAAGTATGCTAAGTTTCTAAAAGATTTATGCATGAATAATGATAAAATACATGATTTAGAAACTATTCCTCTAGGTAACTCTATTTCTGCTTTAATGGGTGCTGTATCGGAAAAATGTAGTGATCCGGGTCCATGCATGGTTACTATTACTATAGAGGGTGTACAATTTTATGACTGCATGTGTGATTTAGGTGCATGTGTCAGTATTATGCCATTATATGTATATGATGCCTTGAGGCTCCCTCCCTTAAAAAGGTCGACAGCACGTTTTGTTTTGGCAGATAAAAGCATAATCTCGGTGGTTGGAGTTGCTGAAGATGTGTTAGTCAGCATTAAGGGGCTAACATTCCCTATTGATTTCTACATCTTGGAGATGCCCCCTAATGACTCAGGAAGACCATCATCCATCTTGCTTGGAAGGCCATTTCTGAAGACTTCAAGGTTCAAATTGGATGCCTTCTCAGGAACTTACTCTTTTGAAATACATGGCAGAGCAGTGAGCTTCAACCTGGATAAAGCCATGAAGCACCCTCCGGAAGATCACTCCATCTTCCAGTGCGACATCATTGATGAAACTATAGCTGCAGTTCACCAAGAAGAAGTAGAAAAGATGTACATGGAGCAAGGTGCAAGTGTGGGGAAACCCTCTGAACAAAATGAAGACACATTGCCACCATCACCAGCTCCAAATGATCAAGTGCCTAGCCATGAGCAGAAAATGGAGTTGAAGCCCCTTCCACCCTACCTCAAGTATGCTTACCTTGAGGATAATCAGAAGCTCCCAGTTATCATTGCAAGGGAACTCACTTCCCAACAGGAGGAGCAGCTGCTTAGTGTGTTGAGAAGACAAAAGAAAGCTATTGGGTGGAGCTTGGCGGATATAGTAGGCATCATCCCTCAAGTCTGTCAGCACCGTATATTTTTAGAAGAGGGAGCAAGGCCTGTTTGTCAACCACAAAAGCGGCTGAATCTCACTATCTTCAAAGTTGTCAAGAAGGAAGTGACCAGATTGCTTGAAGCTGACATCTTCTATCCAATCTCGGATAGTGAATGGGTCAGCCCTGTACAAGTGGTGCCCAAGAAGTCTAGAGTCACAACAGTAAGGAATGAGCATGGAGAGCTCCTGACAACTAGAGTGCGAACTCCTGGAGGGTGTGCATTGATTATAGGCGCCTCCACCAGGCTACTCGCAAGGATCACTACCCCCTGCCATTCATCGATCAGATGCTTGATCGCCTGTCAGATAAATCACACTACTCTTTTCTAGATGGTTACACTGGCTATTTTCAAATTCATATAGCTCCTGAAGATCAGGAGAAAACTACTTTTATCTGTCCCTTTGGAACATATGCATATAAGAGGATGCCTTTTGGCTTATGTAATGCACCGGCTACGTTTCAAAGGTGCATGATGAGCACTTTCTCAAATCTTCTTGAAAACTTTATGGAAGTTTTCATGGATGACTTTAATGTGTATGGTGATTCATTTAACCTTTGCTTGGATAGTTTAGCTAGAGTATTAGATAGGTGTGTCAGTTCAAACCTTGTATTAAATTTTGAAAAATGCCATTTTATGGTAAAACAAGGTATTGTTCTAGGACATGTTGTTTCTAATACTGGTATATTAGTTGATCCAGCAAAGGTAGATGTCATTTCTAGTTTACCTTACCCCTCCTCCATGAGGGAAGTCCATTCGTTCCTTGGTCATACAAGTTTCTACCGGAGATTTATCAAGGACTTCAGTAAGGTAGCATTGCCTTTATCCAGACTACTGCAGAAGGATGTTGAGTTCGAGCTGAGTGAGGACTGCATGGAAGCGTTTGATAAGCTGAAGATCACCTTGACTCAAGCTCTGATTATGAGAGGACCCGACTGGAGCCAGCCATTTGAGATTATGTATGATGCCTCCAACTATGCAGTAGGAGCGGCACTGGCTCAGCGCGAAGGTAAGGACTCTTTTAAGACCTTAGACGCTGCTCAGTCTAATTATACTACCATTGAAAAAGAGCTTCTAGCTATTGTTTTTGCTCTGGATAAATTCCGAGCCTACTTAATTGGTACTAAGGTGGTAGTATACTCGGACCATGCAGCTCTAAAATATTTGTTAGCTAAAAAAGAGTCTAAACCAAGGTTAATACGTTGGATATTGTTGCTGCAAGAATTTGATTTAGAAATTAAAGATAGGAGTGGTTCCCAGAATTTAGTGACGGACCACTTGAGTCGCCTAGAGCACATTAAGAATGACTCTACTCCTATCGATGATGCTTTTTCATTTGATAGCTTGCACGCAATATCCGAGGTAGTCCCTTGGTATGCACCTATAGCTAATTATTTAGTTAGTCATACCTTCCCTCCCAATTTTACAAAGCATCAAAGGGACAAGCTGAAAAGCGAGTCCAAATATTATATATGGGATGACCCATATTTATGGAGGTATGGTGCTGACCAGATAATTAGAAGGTGTGTGCCTCAATCAGAATTCCAGTCAATTTTAGAGGCCTGCCACTCCTCTGAGAGTGGTAGACATTTTGGTCCTCAAAGAACAGCTAGAAAAATTTTAGACTGTGGATTCTGGTGGCCCACCCTTTTTAAAGATGCTAATGCCTTCTGTAAATCTTGCTCCCGTGCCAAAGGTTTGGGAATATATCCAAGAAGGATGAGATGCCCCAACAACTTATGTTGTTCTGTGAAATTTTTGATGTTTGGGGCATTGACTTCATGGGTCTATTTCCAAACTCTAGTGGTTTCTTATACATATTGTTAGGTGTCAATTATGTTTCTAAATGGGTGGAAGCAATTTCTACCCATACTGATGATGCTAATGTTGTTGTCTCTTTTGTTAGAAATCATATTATCTGTCATTTTGGATCACCACGAGCAATCGTGAGTGATCAAGGCACTCATTTTTGTAACATGAGATTAACAAGTCTACTGAAGAAACATGACCATGGTATGATCGTCCTTTTTTATTCCTAGTTTTATTTTATTTTGTTTTTATCAGTGTTCATTCATAATTTCTGCATAATCACCTGCATTCTGCATATAATAAAAAAAACGCATTCGACGCGCAAGCGTCTAGGACGCGAACGCGTCCTAGTGAATGCGAAAAGAATAGGAATTGAACAAAGAGTTATGCGGGATTGGCACTGGAACCATGCTCTGCGCACAAACAAGCCCACGCGTACGCGTACTTCACGCGTGCGCGTCGCTTGCGTTGTTAGCCACCCACGCATAAGCGTCCATGACGCGTATGCGTGACCCTGGAATTCGGCGTAAATGAGTGTTTGAACAGAGAGTTGTGATGACCTCGCGCTGGAACTGTGCTATAGGCACAAATTTACCCACGCATACGCACCCCTGATACTTCCACGTCAGTTTCACTATGTGGCTATCCACGCGTGCGCGTACCTGATGCGCACGCGTCATATGTCTTTTTGGCTCCAGTGCAGTTCAACCCGAGAGTTGTGTATGCGCGGGGATGCATGCCAGACGCTTACGCGTCACTGATGACAAGTAATCTTATGCTAGTTTCACAAGCATTTTTCATCTGTTTCATTAGGTTTTATGCACTTTCTTGCACAATAAGTAAGTGATTGGAGTAGAATTTCATGTTGCCTAAACTCAATTAAACATTGTAGATTTTTGTATAAAATCATGAGATTTATGCACAATTTTATTGATTATTATAGATGATGCAAAACCTTATGATTTTGATGAGACTTTGATGGCATGTTTAAAATATAATAAGTAAAGAAATGAGAAGAAGAAACAAAGAGGAAAGCAACGTGCAGGAGAACGCTGCGTTCACTCAATGAACGCTAAGTTCACAAGGGCGCATACGCGCACTAGCCTCCTCTGCATGACGAAGCAAGTTTGGAGATCCATGCGCACGCGCAGATGGCGCGCCTGCGTGCATCTAGGATCAGCGTTCACCAACAATGAACGCTACGTTCATTTCGAGTGAACGCCTGCGATACTTCTAGAGTGGGAACTTGAAAAAGGGAATCGACGTACACGCGCACATGCCGCGCCCGCGCCGATGGAATAAAAGTGGTGATGGATGCAGACGCGTACAAGACGCTGGAACGCAGAATTGATATTTTGCTATACACGCGCAAGCGCACAAGGCGCGCACGCGGACATAGCGCTCATGGCGCGAACGGAGCGTTTAGTTAATGAACACTACTCAAGGGCGCGCTTGCGCACAGTACGCACCCGCGTCGATAATGAGGAATTCCAGGGACGCGCCCGCGTCGGTGAAAGAACGTTGCGTTCAATTTGAGAACACTACGTTCACCTGAAGCTGCAACAAATGCCCATTTTGATCTACTTCATGCAAGACCAAAAAGCCCACTCCAAGTGCTGAAGGCCTGAAATAGAAAGTGTATATATAGATAGGAATTTAATTTCAGAGGAGCTCTCTTTTAGTTTTCAATTTCTAGAATTTAGAATTGAGATCAGATCTAAAATTTTCTTTTCTATTTTTGTTTTCTCTCTTCTGCAATCTTTTACTTTCTATTTTGGATCTGGAACTTGGATTGAAGAATTCTTCTGAATTATTTCAATTCGAAGTCATCTTTTTTTGTGCCTTTTTGCATTTTGAAGAATTGGAGTTCTGATCTTAGATTTTCTTTCACTTTTTTTTTCATTTGCAATTTCCTGTTTTCTGTTTTGTGAAGAGAGCAATCCTTGTGGGATCGACCTCACTCCTGTGAGTTATTATTACTTGATGCGGTCCGGTACAGTTGCCGGTGAGTTTTGTGTGGAATCATTTTTCCCTCATCAAGTTTTTGGCGCCGTTGCCGGGGATTGATTTAGATTGACAATGATTAAGTAGGTGATAATCTAGATTAAGCACTTTTTCTTTGTTTTGTTAAGCATTTTAACTGTTTGGGATTTTGTTTCAACTAACCTTAACCACACTCTAGCAGTAGAGTGTCTTATTTTCGTTTTCTGGTGTTGTTTGTATGCAGGGAGGAAGGAGAGGTGAATCCACCTCCTTTGATTCTGAGTCAGAGAGAACATTACTGAGAAGAAGAAAAGAAGCAAGAGGAAAGGGAATTTAAAGAAGAAGCATCAGAAGAAGAGGATCAAGAGATGGAGGATAACATCCCAAATCACCCTGAGGATGTGGCTAACAACAATGGCTCACCTCAAAGGAGAGTCCTAGCTTCGTACACCTTCCCCAACCCAAGAAACTGTGGGAGCAACATACTAACTCCCAATGTTCATGTAAACAATTTTGAGTTGAAGCCTCAACTTATTACTCTGGTGCAGAACAACTGTTCCTATGGAGGAGGTCCACTTGAAGATCCAACCCAACATTTATCCATCTTTCTGAGGATTTGTGAAACTGTCAAAACCAATGGTGTGCATCTAGACATCTACAAACTGTTGCTATTTCCATTCTCCTTAAGGGACAAGGCTTCTCAATGGCTAGAGACATTCCCCAAGGAAAGCATCAACAATTGGGAAGATCTAGTGAGCAAATTCCTAGCCAAAACCCACCTCAGAGGATCATTAGATTGAAGACAGAGGTGCAAACATTCACTCAATTGGATGGAGAATCACTATATGATGCCTGGAAAAGATACAAAGCCTTGATCAAAAAGTGTCCATCGGAGATGTTCAATGAATGGGATAAACTCCAAAATTTCTATGAATGCCTGAC
>NW_015495927.1:14652-14877 GCF_000816755.2 Arachis ipaensis
TATTCGAAATCTGAAGTTCCTATAGATGCCAATCATTCTGAACCTCAATGGATAAAGTGAGATGCCAAAACTATTCAAGAGCCAAAAAGCTATAAGTCCCGCTCATATGATTGAAGCTATGTTTCATTGATAATTTGGAATTTGTAGTATATTCTCTTCTTTTTATCCTATTTGATTTTCAATTGCTTGGGGACAAGCAACAATTTAAGTTTGGTGTTGTGATGA
>NW_015495928.1:0-6551 GCF_000816755.2 Arachis ipaensis
TAATATTTCTTCAAACAAGTTTTTCAAAAAGTTTAATTCAAATTAGTGAAATGCTATAAAAAGTTTCTTGAAAAAGAAAATTTTACTTTAACCAGGTGGTGGTAAAATATGCACAAAATCAAACAAATATGCAATCAAACATGCAAATGCAACAATGAACAAACAAAGAAAAAAAAAACATTGGTGTTGAGAAGGTAACTAATTAACCCACAGAAGTCGGTATCGACCTCCCCACACTTTAAGATTGCACCGTCCTCGGTGCATGCAGAGATGTACAAGTGGACGGGTAGCTTCGCAGCTAGTGCTCTTTTTGTTCCTTTCCTTGTCTGTGGTTTGGGAGTAGCTTTCTCTTTACCCTTCTTGGTGGCCATCCTAAAAAGGGAAANTAAAACTAAGGGATAGAGCAAGGAAGAGGATGGTATAAGTGATAATCAATGTACGGTAAAGAGGGATGTCGTTAACACATGGTCATGACTACATGTGAAAAGTTCATCAATGGAAATATAGCAAGTGCATGTGATGGCTATTAAATGCAAGATGTTTATAGGCATGCCGACAAAGGCATGAGTAGCATAGATCAAGTATTAAATGTCCAATTTGATTATCAACTCTTTCAAACTAACAATCTGTTTGTATTGACAATTATATTTAATCAATAAAATATAAAAGGAGTTTTGTGAAAAACAGGCATTAGAATAGTAGAATAGAATAATTTAAAATAGTGTGCAATGCCATATGGACTTTTTCATAAACACATAGCATGCATGGTGAATATGTTGTTGAAAGTATTAAAGTTGAACATGCAAGCAACCCTTAAGAAGTAATGTTAATTGTCAAACAATTCCACAATAATCCACAAGCAAAATATAAAAGAAAATAATCACCCAAATAAGTTTCTAACACCAATTAAAATAATGCAAAAAGAAAAAAAAAAGAAAAAGAAAACATAGATAATGAAAAAAAGAAAAAGAAGAAGAAAACATAAACATAAATAAAAGTAATAAAGAAAAATTAAAAAGTAAAGAAAGAAAGACAAGAACTTTGATAATGGATGTGAAAAATAAGGAAGGGAGAAAGTAAAGAGTGAGAAAGAATAAAGAAGGAAGAAGAAAGAAGAAAGAAATAAGAAGCGAAAGAAAAGATTTAGATTTGGGGAAGAAAATATAAGATAGCAGGAGCTGTTCTGGATAAGTTGTGCGTCGCATGTGACGCGGACACATGGGTCACGCGATCGCGTGGTGTGTGATAAGTTCAGGTGACGCGGATGCGTGGGTCACGCGATCGCGTGACCTGATGTGTGCTATTGGCGCGAGTGCAGCCTCGCGTACGCACAACTCTCTGTTTTATACGCATTTTGCAAAAAATCTGGGTGATGCGTTCGTGTGGGTGACGCGGTCGCGTGAATGGCCATATTTTGAAAACGACGTGGTCGCGTGGGGCACGCGTTCACGTGGTAGGGCTTGTGCTTCTAGCATCATTCCAGCCCTACTCCACCATAACTTGCTGCCATACACCCATTTACGTCGATTTTGTAGAGCCACGCCTTCGCGTGGGTGACGCGGACGCGTGGGGAGGCTATTTCTCAAACGACGCGAGCGCGTCAGCGACGCGGTTGCGTGGGCATATTTGTGCCTAAGGCACGCCTCCAGCCACACTTTCGCGTGACTCTCTGCTTCTCTTCTCCTTGGTTTCTAATGCACTAATGATGCGGACGCATCGCGTGCCTCTCTTCTTTTTTTTTTATATGCAATATGCAAATGCAAATGCAGGCTATATGCAACTATATGCAGAGATTATGAGAAGAGTCATTAACAAAAATAAAAATAAAATAAAGAAAAATAAAACTAAGACTGAAATGGAACGATCATACCTTGGTTGGTTGTCTCCCACCTAGCACTTTTTGTTAAAGTCCTTAAGTTGGACATTTGGTGAGCTCCTTGTCATGGTGGCTTGTGCTTTAACTCGTCTTGAAACTTCCACCAATGCTTGGACTTCCAATAAGCTCTATCAATACCAAGTAAATTTATCAAGCTTTGATGGAGTTCTTCACAAGCTTAGAGCTCCTAAATTTGATCCTCATATATTCTCGGATCCCAAATCTTAATCCTACACCCGTCTTCAAGTTAATCATCATAATTCCATCCAGGTGGTAAGCAATTGGAATTCTCACTAAGGCATCCACACAGCCTCCTAGACCCATTCAGTTGTGCTTTACACTAACCTTTGCATTTAAACTTTGAGCCTTTCACCATATTGAATCTTGCATGACAATTCCTACCACTAGCCATCTCCCTCTTATTCGTAAAGCCACAAAGAGCTCGAAATTGACCATCTGTCTCAAGTAACCCATATTCAAGCGGGAAGGTAAAGGTCAAGGATAAGTATTTTACCCACTTGAATGTTGTATTGGATGGTAATGGCTTTGGGGGAGAGGTCTCCAACAGCTTTGGCAAGGTGATTTCAAGCTCCATTCCCTTGTGCTCTTCCTTGATAACTTCCACCTCTTTGAAAGCTTCTTCAATTTCAACCTCTTCCTCTTGGTAGCTTTCTTCCAATTCAATATCTTCTTCATTACTGACCAAGAGCATGGGAGGTTGTGCTTCTTCTTCTTCAATCTCCATCTCTTGATCAACCTCTTCAAAGTCTTTAGCCATGATATGCCTTGGAGGTTGTACACCCTCTTCAACATCAAATTCAGACGTCTTGTAAGGAGGCTCTAGGTCTTGACTTTCCCATGGAGGTTCAGCATTTCTTAAGTCTTCAACCACTTTTTCCTGTTCAATAATTACGGCTTCCTCCAGTTGTTCTAGCACAAAATCAAACTCCTCCTTGATGTCTTCCTCTTCATGATAACTTTTCTCAAGGGTCTCTACTATCTCTACCTTTTGGGTCTCCTCTTGCTTCTCTTGAAATATGGCTGCATGAAGCCGATCCATTGCATCCATAAGACGATCCGTTCTCTTTTGCTCCATGTCAACAGCATAGTTGGTATCATCTTGCTCTTGGATTGGTGGACATGGATGTTCTTTCATAGAGGGTGGTGGTACACCAGAGCTTGAGGGCTGAGTATTCGAGGTAGAGGATTGGTCCATGCAGGATATAAGAGCTTGAAGAGTAGAGGTGAGACTAGTGATAGAGGCAAGTGTGGTATGAAGCTCTGTTTGTCCTTGGTGAATAACACCAAGGGTGTTGTCATCCAGTGGAGGTTAGGGTGGATAAGGGTTAGGGTCATATGAAGGTGAATGGTGTAAAGGGGCTTGTGAGTTTGGTGGTTCAAAGGTATCTTGTGGAGGTGGTTCATAAGCATATGATGGGACTTGTTGGTAACTACAAGAGGGTCCACCATATCTATCATCTTGGTATGCACCTCGGAATGGCTCTTGACCATAGCAAATTGGTGGAGGTTGTTTGTCACGAAAGGGCCCACCATAACTATTGTCTTGGCATGCATTGTAGGGTGGTCGTTGTCCATGGTATCTTGAAAGGTGTTATTGCCGAAAGGGTTAATCAGATCCTCGTGGCTCCTTCCATCTGTGATTGTTTCGACCTTGACGCATGTTCCTGTTATAGCTTCCATTCCTTTCAACAACATTAGAACCAAACTCAAAGCGACGGGGTGAAAACTCATAGTAACTAATAAAAATTAAAAACAAAAATAAAAACAAATAAACAAGCAAAAGAAAATATTTACAATAACCAATAATAAGGAACACGTTTGCAATTCCCTGGCAACGGCGCCACTTTGATGAACGGATTTCTGCTAGTAAAGAATTTTTATAAAAATAATCACGTCGTAAGTATAGCTTCTAAACCAACAGAGAATCCTTTCGTGCAAAAGTTTGGTTGTCACAAGTAACAAAACCCAATAAAATTTATAACCGAAGTATATAAACATCGGGCCATCTTCTCAAGGAATTACAGGGAGGTGTGATTTATTATTGGTTATGGAAAAGTATCGTTGGGTTTTTGAAATAAAGAACAAGTAATTTAAATTGGCAAGAAATTAAATTAATAACTAGAAAAACTATTGGCAAGGTAGGAGAACTGGAAATCCTATCCTAGTTATCCTTATCAGGTGTGATGAGAATTGTTATTGCTCCCACTTAGTTAACCCTTACTAAATAAAGGAAAGTCAAGTGGACCAATCAATTTGATCCTCAAGTCCTAGTCAACTCCTGTGGAAAGACTAGCTTTAGAGCGATCCAAATCAATCAGCAATTCCTAATTTTCCATCAACTGTTGAGTCTGATAACTCAAGTATTACCAATTACTTAACTAAACCAAAAAGGGAGAAAAACATAAATTAAATTGAAAGAATCATAAATAGAATAAAACAAACATAAATCTGAAATACCTCAAATTATATTAAATAGAATATTCAAATCTTAACATGAAGAGTTCATAAGCCAATTGGGCAACATAAGTCAAATACAAGTAAAAGTATTAGAGTAAATAAAAGTAGAAGAAAACATAAAAAGTAAAAGAACATTGAACCTGGTATGAAGAAAATAACCATAAAATAAGATAAATCTTAATTCTAAAACCAAAGAGAGAGGAGAGAACCTCTTTCTCTCTAAAACTACATCTTAAACCAAAAATTCTGAATTTGAAAGTTGTAATTTTTTGTATGAATGAATGGATTGATTCCCCCACTTTATAGCCTCTAATCTATGTTTTCTCGGCTGAAAAATAGGTCAAAAATAGCCCAGAAATTGCCCCCAGCGATTTCTGGTACGTATAGGTCGCTGCAAAGTCACGCGGAAGCGTCGTCCACGCGTTAGTGTGGATTGGGTTTTTGCCAGGTCACGCGTCCGCGTGATCCACACGTTCGCATCACCTGGAATCGGGTTAACTATGGCAAATTATCTATCGTTGCGAAGCCCCGGATGTTAGCTTTCCAACGCAGCTGGAACCGCATCATTTGAACTTTTGTAGCTCAAGTTATGACCGTTGAAGTGCGAAGAGGTCAGGCTGGACAGCTTTAGCAGTTCCTTCATCTTCTTGTATTCCTTCCACTTCTGTATGCTTCTTTTCCATCCTCTGAGCCATTCCTACCCTATAATCCCTGAAATCACTTAACACACATATCACGGCATCTAATGGTAATAAGAGAGGATTAATATTAGCAAATTAAGATCAAAGAAACATGTTTTCAATCATAGCACAAAATCAGGAAGGAAAACGTAAAACTCATGCAAATTATATGAATAAGTGAGTAAAGAATTGATATAAATCACTCATTTGAGCATAAGATAAATAATAAAATAGTGGTTTATCAATCTCTCCACACTTAAACATTAGCATGTCCTCATACTAAGCTCAAGAGAAGCTATAAGAGTGAAGAGGAATGGTAGAATGCATATAATGCAACCTGTCTATATGAATGCAACTATATGCAAAATGTTTCTACCTACTTGGTTTAAAAGTAAATAAACCTTTCAAGAACAAATATAAACTAGATTTCACTAAGCACAAAATAAATTTCAAGCAAACTTGCAGAAGAAAATAGCTTATGAAAGCCGGGAACAAAGAATCGAGCATCGAACCCTCACTTGGAAGTGTATACACTCTAATCGCTAAGGTGTTTGAGGTTCGATTCTCTCAATTCTCTACTAATGTTGCTTTCTAAGGCTTGCTTTTCTTCTACCAATCAACACAAATTTGATGCACAAATACACATATCAAGAGGTCTTTTAAGGGTTGTAAGGGGGTTAGGGTCAAGGTAGGATTGTATTTGGCCAAGTGGACTAAAATCTGAATCCTTAATTAACTTAAACTTTCCACCTAACTTTAGACAATCCATGTAATCATAATACCACATCTAACTATCCATTAACCATATTTTCCACATATTCATGCATTCTAATTTCAAGTACAGTACATATGCATTGCTTTCACCACTTATTTTGGGGCATTTTTTCCCCTTTTATTATTTTCTCTTTCTTTTTCTTTTCTTTTCTTTTTTTTTTTTGTTTATATATATGCCTATATTTTTTTGTTTGTTTTTCTCAATGCATATTTCTAAATTATTGAATACATGAACATATTCTCAACATTCTTTCACATTTTCAGAAAATTCTGACATACTCAATTCTCAAATCAAATATTTTCAAACCCAATATCCCCACACTTAATTCATGAGCACTTTCACTAGTCTAAGCTAACCAAGGATTCAAATTAAGGACATTATTATTTTTCGCTTAGAGTTAGTGATGAGCTAAAGTAAAGAATAAAGGGGTAAAATAGGCTCAAAATTGGTTTGCAAGGGATAATGAAAGGGTAAGGCCATGTGGGTATGTAAGCTCAGTGAAACAAAGGCCTCAATCATATAAGTACAAGCATACATCAAACCATGGAAATATAGAATCAAGCAAGACAAAGATCACAATTTTAGAGAGAACAACACACACCAAATTTAAAATATTGGTTGATAAAATGCAACCAATTCAAATAGGCTCAAAATCTCACATGTTTTGTGTGTTCGAGCTCTAAACCATGTTTCAGTATAATATTTCTTCAAACAAGTTTTTCAAAAAGTTTAATTCAAATTA
>NW_015495928.1:13279-13439 GCF_000816755.2 Arachis ipaensis
ATACATAAATGCCACAGACACATAACTGGGTGAACCTTTTCAGATTGTGACTCAGCTTTGCTAAAGTCCCCGATTAGAGGTATCCAAAGTTCTTAAGCACACTCTTCTTTTTGCTTTGGTCTTTGACTTTAACCGCTTCTCAAGTTTTTTTTTTTTTTTT
>NW_015495929.1:0-3812 GCF_000816755.2 Arachis ipaensis
ATATATATATATAAACATAAATAAACAAGGTACTCTATCGTAGGGAATTTCTATTCTAACCAACACCGCTGTCCCACAGCCTTCACCAACCTATCCTCCATACGATCCCATCGTCACCACCTTCTGAACCTCCTCAATCTCAGTAGAAATTACAATTAATTACAATGCAAGTAAAACACAAGTAGAAGCATATAAGGTAAGTAATTCAAGTAAGCAAATAGGCATGTTATGCAAATAGGCAAACCATTACAAGTAATCAAAGCATACAAACAGATAGAAGATGCACATGATGAATGCCTGCCCTATTAGCTGTGATATCACATTGTCGGTTCAACTACCAACCCGACATATCTCCATGGAGATGTTTCCCTTCGAAATCATCATTGGGAACCCCTGAGATATAGTGCTCGGATCACTGTCCAGGGTTTTGTGCCTGCACACTCTATTAATCCGAAGGGATGCGAGCGGGATACTCTTGCCAAGATCTCACATCTCAACGCAAGCGGGACGAACCACTGCTCTTATGCTACCGCCGCTACCTCGACAGGCGGGATCCAACTGCCGTCCCTGCCGGGCACATAACGTCTCATAATCTCAATTTAAAATAGTAGTTCAGTGATTTTTCATAAAACATTTTCAATACAACAATGATTTATCATTGCACATTCGAGTCCTCGACTCATCTCAACCACTGTCACATCAACATTTCCATTTCCGAGTCCTCGACTCATCACAACTACTGTCAATTCACATTTCGATTTCGAACTCAACAGTTCATCAGTTTTCAGTTCACATATCAGTCTACCTTCACACGCCATCAAACCATCCTTAGTACACCCGAAACCTAAGCCTCCGTTTGCTAATTTTTCATAATAATCATCAACTAAAACCCTTAGGTTATTTTCCATGTTCTCATGCCCAAAATTAAGCCAAAAAGCCTTAAAATGGTGTCACAAAAGCTTACAATCTTGTTGGGAAGGTGAAATAGTTGAAAACAAAGTTTAAATTTGAGAAACAAGGAGTGTGCGTACGCACAAGAGTGTGCGTACGCACAAGAGTGTGCGCGCGCATAAGAGTGTGTATACGCACAGGTACCAAATTTTACAAGGTCTGTTCACTCGCACAGGGTGTGCTAGCGCCTTCAACAGACTCCCCTTCCCAACTTGTACGTGCGCACAGGGCTGTGCACGCGCACAGGTTGTAAATTCTCATTGGTGTGTGCGCGCACAAGCTGTGCTAGCACTGCAACCAGAAAGCCCTTCCCTGCCTGTGCATATGCACAGGTCTGTGCGTGCGCACATGTTTAAAATTTTGCAGGGTTGTGCGTGAGCACATACCAGAAATCATAAAATTCTGTAACTTTGCAGAATTTCAGATATCAACACCAGTTTTTGAATGATCATAACTTCCTCTACAAAAATCCAAATTTTGCAAACTTTAAATCGATTTGAAGAGTTTTCAATAAGTTTTAAGTCTAAAGAAATTTCAACCAATTTCGAGGACTGAGACATAAGTTATGATAAGACAAAGTTCACCAAAATTCCATTTTTTACCAAAAGTGCACAAATACTCAATTTTTCCAAATTCTCAAGATACATCCAACTAACTCAATACCAAACTTTTATTTACAGCTTAATCTACCCTCTTGGGTCATAATTCACCATTCATATTAATTTTTCCATCACATTTCCTCATTCTCAACCTCAATTATCACATATACAACATATCAAACAATTTTCCACCAACACATTCACCAATCCTCATTTCATCAATATCAATCTTCATCATTAACTCATTCATGCTCCATATTAATAATAAAAATGCACATTCATATAGTTCATCATACATCAAATCCCAACATCATTATTTAACAACATCAACAACCATATCAATTCAACCTTATCCTATAGGTCACTAGTCTAAGTGTCCATGAATATTATATACTACATAGAGGAAACCGAAATCATACCTTGGCTGATTTCCAATATGCCCTCAACCCAAATTTGAGCACAAGCTAGGCTTCCAACCACAAGCAAGCCTCCAATATAACTCCAACAAGCACCAACAAGCTCCAAACTCACAATAATCAAACTATATACACATAAATCATGACAAATCAACCTAGGGCTCATTATAATTGAAATTTCACAAGGGTTCAAGACCTCTTACCTTTTTCAACAGCTTTGAAAGCCAAAATCCAATGATAAGCAATGATTAGAGTGAACCTAAACACCCAAAAATCATAAAACCTCACTTAATCAAAAGCCCTAAAACTCGAAATTTTGAAGAGAAGAACTGAGAGGATTTCGAGCTTTTCTTACTAGTTTCTTAGGTGGGTTTTGTAGAGCTCCTCGCAAGAAACGCGTGGCCACAAACGGTGCGGCGATCAGAGCTCTATAGCTCAAGATACGAGCTTGTGAAGTTGAGAGTGAATAGTATTTTCTTCTTCCTCTTCACTCTTTTCTTTTCTGTTGAGTGTGTGTGTTTAAGTGAGTGTTGTGCTGAAATTGGGCTCACTTAAGTGTTTATATATGTTGGGTTTGGGCCCAACTTGGGCCCAGTCCAACTCGTTAGCGTTTTTAGCCCGTTTGGGTCAAACTTTTAAAATTAATGCCCGGTTTTCGACTTCTATTATTTTTCTAAGGTTTTTAACCTTTTTCCATGGTTCTGAAAATCGAACCGGACCGGCCAGTTCAACCGGAATAATCGGGAACCGGTTACCTAACCGGTCCGGGTAAGGTCAGAAACCATCTGGCAAAAAACCGGTCAAACCGGTGGTTAACCGGTGAACCGGGAAAACCGTCCAGTTTTTTAGCGGTTTTTGGTTTGAAAGAAAAAATGCTAAACGGCGTCGTTGTCTCTTTAAAAAAAAAATTCATAAAAAGAAACCCGATCCCCAACGCACCCAACCCCATTCCTCTCTTCTCCTCACCTCTCTGAAACTGAACTGCAAATTTTAAATTGAAAGCACAAAGATCCCTAGCCCTCCAGCCACCGCAGCCACTGCGCCCCGCAGCCCCCAGATCCGCGCAACCACGCTTTATTGTCATCAACGAACTCATCTCCGCTGGGTAGAGGCGTCACGTTCGGAAGCTCCGTCGCCGTCGCAGGAGCTATGTCGCCGTTGTAGGAAGCTCCGTCTCCGTCCTAGGAAGCTGTGTCGCCGTCGTGTGGAAGCTCTGTGGCCGTCGTCTCCTCTGTTCGAGCGCGCTCTCTCTCTTTTCGCCGGTGTCTCTGTCTCCTTGGTCGTCGTTGTCTCTCCCTTTCCTCCTCGCCGCTGGTAAGCACTGTGGCTTGGATTTTGATAATATTGTGTTCGCTGGTGTCGCCTCCTCCTCCTCATCTCCTCTGTTTGCTGGCTTTACTGTTAATAATTGAGTTGCTGATTTAGGATTTGTCATTCTGAGTTACTGATTTTGTTAATTTGTGCTTATTTTGTTAAATTTTCTGGAAAGAATTTGTTGTTGATCCTCAGATATTGTGTTACTGATTTTGTGAATTTGTTATTTTATTCTGAGTTGCCAGTGTTTATGAAATTGGAGTTGATTATAATGATCCTCAGATTTTGAATTGCTCTTCTGTTGAATTTGGAGTCTGGTTTCTGGACAGAACTTTTGTTGCTGTTGCATTATTTTTTGGTTGATTGTAACCATTGTGAGTTGCTGTTTTTGTTTTTTTATTTTATTTTTGTTGATTATAATTATTCTGAGTTGTTTATTAGAATGATTTTGGAATAATTTGATATTTTTTGGATTAAGTCTGAGTGGTGGTTAATTATGATTTGTGATGAAGAGTTTCTTTATTTTGGTTTT
>NW_015495929.1:11100-13426 GCF_000816755.2 Arachis ipaensis
TAATTTCTGGCTGAAATTGAGGGACTTGAGCAAAAATCAGATTCAGAGGCTGAAGAAGGACTGCAGATGCTGTTGGATTCTTACCTCCCTGCACTCAAAAGTGGATTTTCTAGAGCTACAGGAGTCCAAATGGCACGCTCTCAATTGCGTTGGAAAGTAGACATCTAGGGCTTTACATCAATATATAATATTTCATGCTTTGCTCGAGTTTAGACAACGCAAACTGGCATTCAACGCCAGCTTTCTGCCCTATTCTGGCGTTAAACGCCAGAAACAGGTTGCAAAGCAGAGTTAAATGCCAGAAACACGTTACAAACTGGCGTTTAACTCCAAGGAAGACCTCTACATGTGAAAGCTTCAATGCTCAGCCCAAGCACACACCAAGTGGGCCCGGGAGTGGATTTCTGCATCATTTACTTATTTCTGTAACCCTAGTAACTAGTTTAGTATAAATAGAACTTTTTACTATCATCTTAAGGGGACCTTTTGATCATCTTTAGATCATTTTGTACACATTTAGGGGACTGGCCATTCGGCCATGCCTGGACCTTGTTCTTATGTATTTTCAACGGTAGAGTTTCTACACACCATAGATTAAGGTGTGGAGCTCTGCTGTTCCTCATGAATTAATGCAAAGTACTATTATTTTTCTATTCAACTCAAGCCTATTTCTTCTCTAAGATATTCATTCGTACACAAAAATATGATGAATGTGATGATTATGTGACGCTCATCACCATTCTCACCTATGAACGCGTGCCTGACAACCACTTCTGTTCTACATGCAAACAAGCTTGAATGTTGAGATTAGAGTCTTCGTGGTATAGGCTAGAATTATTGGCAGCCATTCTTGAGATCCGAAAAGTCTAAACCTTATCTGTGATATTCCGAGTAGGATCTGGGAAGGGATGGCTGTGACGGGCTTCAAACCCGTGAGTGCTGGGCGTAGTGACAGACGCAAAAAGGATTACTAAATCCTATTCCAGTATGATCGAAAACCCACAGATAATTAGCCGTGCAGTGACAGCACATTTTGGACCATTTTCACTGAGAGGACGGGATGTTGCCATTGACAATGGTGATGCCCAACATACAGCTTGCCATAGAAAGGAGTATGAAGGATTAGATGAAAGCAGTAGGAAAGCAGAGATTCAGAAGGAACTAAGCATCTCCATACACTTATCTGAAATTCTCACCAATGAATTACATAAGTATCTCTATCTTTATTTTATATTTTATTTATCTTTTAATTATCAAATCTCTATAACCAATTGAATCCACCTGACTGAGATTTACGAGGTGACCATAGCTTGCTTCAAGCCGACAATCTCCGTGGGATCGACCCTTACTCACGTAAGGTTTATTACTTGGACGACCTAGTGCACTTGCTGGTTAGTTGTGCGAAGTTGTGAAAAAGAACTAAGAATATGAACGTACACATTAAGTTTTTGGCGCCGTTACCAAGGAATGAACAATCACGATTTCGTGCACCACTATACAAGGCCTCATTCGGAGCCATCCCAATGCTCGTATGAAAGATGTTGTTGTACGCAAACTCCACTAATGGCATGTAACGGTCCCAACTTCTGGGTTGATCCAATACACACACCCTCAGCATATCTTCCAACGTCTGAATAGTTCTTTCCGATTGTCCGTAAGTTTGCGGATGATATGTGGTACTGAGACATAGCTTCATACCGAAAGGTCTTTGAAAAGCTCCCCAAAACCTTGATGTAAATCGGGGATCACAGTCCAAGACTATGCTCAATGACACACCATGCAACTTTACTATCTCCTTGATATACAATCTCGCCAACTCCTCCATAGAACAATTCACTCGGATAGGCAGGAAATGAGTAGATTTGGTTAAGCGATCCACGATCACCCAAATTGCATCAAATTCCGACCTAGTCCTCGGTAAACCGGTCACAAAATCGATTACAATTCCTTTCCACTTCCAATGAGGAATCTCAAGTGGCTGTAACATCCCCGATGGTTTCTGATGCTCTATCTTCACTTTCTGACACGTCAGGCACTTGGATACCACGATTGCTACATCACCTTTCATCCCAGGCCACCAGAACATCTTCTTTAAGTTGTAGTACATCTTTCGTACTTCCGGGATGAATAGAAAACCCACTATTGTGAGCTTCCGACAATAAGTCTTGCCTCAAACTCCCAACATCTGGTATACAAATTCTTCCCTTGTATCTCCATAATCCTTCACCATCCTTAGTGAATTCTACACGCCTCTTATCACCAACTGGTTGAAACAATTGTTGAAGCTTTTGCTCATCTTGCTGAGCCTTCTGAATCTCTGTTTTAA
>NW_015495930.1:0-12675 GCF_000816755.2 Arachis ipaensis
AAAAAATAGTATTCTAATGTAAATATTTTAATTTTATTTTAAATTCTGTATCAGTGTATAATTATTTGACCTTAAAAAATATAAAATAATTATTACTCACTTTTTTTAAGTTAAACTTTGATTTTAATAATAATTTTATAAATTTCTTAAAATAATAATTATTTTGTACTTTTATTTTAAATATCGAAGCATATATTTTTTTTTACTTTTATAAATTTTTTCATGCTGAGCACGGGGTCATACACTAGTGTCATATAAAATCCACATATTAAAACAGCAAGATCAATTATATCTATTAATTTATCCTAATCTAAAATTTAATTCCAACCAAATAATCCATAATAAATCACAATTATATTCTAAATTTACAACAAACTAAATTACACCAAAACAAAAATGCTATAAGCCTTAAACCACTTAAATAATCACATCTAATTAATCTACAAGATTTTCCTACAAAAGTATATTTTACATGGTGGAAGATTTTATAATTGTCTTTATATGAAGATATTTTTTTTACCATTAGATCATAAATTATATGGTTTGATTTTGATGTATTACAAAAGTATTTTTTTTTAAAGTGTAGCTATGATGCACCATTATTTTATGATATATTTTGGACTGAATTGAGTGAGTTTGTGTCAACTAATCTCACACTTATTTATGTAAATTGCATGTTTTTCATTTTCTTCCTAATTTTGTGATATCATTGAAAACATGTTTCATACGCCTTAAAATTATTATTCTTTAATTCCCCTTTGTACCATTCGATGCCGTGATGTGTTTGTGAAGTGTTTTCAGGTTTACAGGGCATGAATGGCTTAAAGAATGAAGAAGAGGCATGTCAAAGTAGAAGGAACACAAGAAACTAAGGAGTTGAGCAGCGAGGAGCGACGCGCACGCATGGCTGACGCGTGTGCGTGACTTGGAGCATTTCACAGCGACGCGTATGCGTGACAGAGCGTCATGTGCTGCATTAATCAGAACTCGCAGGGGGACGATTTTAGGCTGATTTTGGACCAGTTTCAAGCCCAAAAACACATACTAGAGGCAGGGGTGTAGCTGGGACTTAACATACATTCACTTTCACTTAGTTTTGACTTTTTTGAGTTTTTGGGATTCTAGAGAGAGAAACACTACTTCTCTTAGGGTTCTTAGCACTATTAGTTCTGGATTCAATTTGGATCTTGAGAGAGTTGCTACTACCTTCAAGTGGAGTTATCATCGTCATAGTTTGCCTTTTTATCACTCTACTCTTTTGTTTTCCATTTAATTGCTCGTGGTCATATTTGGATATTGTTAATTTTGAGTTTATTAATGCAATGAACTATTTTTATATTTAATTCCATTACTTGTTTGATTTCTTTCAATTAATTATCAGCTCCAAATTTGTTTTTATTAATTTAATTTTAATTATCATGTCTCCTATTTACTCCCTTTACATGTCTGTGAAAATGACATTTATGTTAATGGAGTAGAACTCCCAACTTGGCTTTGGAGTTGATTAATTGGAAACCCTTGAGTTGGAATACTCAAGTATTAATCTGTAATTGGAAATTGTTGGCTAACTCAATTTTCACTAACTCTAATCCTTCCCTATGACTTGATTAGGACTTGTGAATCAGAGTTAGTGTCACCTGCTTGACTTTCCTTTATTAGTTAGAGGATCACTAAGTGGAAGCGACAACATTTTACTATTATACTTGGGAAGATCAACAAGGATAGAAACTCTAATTAATATTCTCCTAGCCAGGGCCTTTTATTTCAAATATCTAATACCTTTTGGCATTATTTATTGCTTTAATTGATCGCCATTTATTTCTCCGTTTCCAACTCTAAAATTTCTCAGAAAATTCCTAACCAATAAATTGCACCTTGTGTCAACTCTTTGGGAAACGACCTGGGAATTCTACTCCCAGTTATTTAATCTTAATTGTGACGCAAATTAAATTGATAGAGGAAATTTTGTCGGTTAAGACTATACTGATAACACTACTTTTATTAAAATTTCTTAATCAGCATTTTTTCTCCCATCAATTTTTGGCGCTGTTGCCAGGGAGTTGCAACAGTGTGCTAAATTATTGGTTGGTGTAAATATTTTTATTTACATAATCGCATTTTTTTATTATTTTAGTTGTGTGCTTTTTGTTTATTAGTAGTTTTATTATTAAATTTTCTTAATATATTTTATTACCATGAACTCTATGTTTCTTTTATTGAATGACGCGTTTATCACCGGATCCGAGCTTAGCCGCATTTGATCCTGAGATCGAAAAGACTATTTCGCGTATTAGGTGAGCTCGGCGTCGGTTAGCCTCTGAGGGTGGTGAAGGGGTTTCAGCCAATTCCCCAGTCTAATCTGAGGTTGAATCTGAAGCGTCATTTGAGGAAGAAACTAGTCTCTCTTCTACTGATTCTATTGACGCCTCTTCTGTTGATTTAAGTGCAAATACTTTAGCGGAGCCTAGAAGGATTATTCTTCAGGAAGCAGGAGCTCCGAACTTTACACTGCAACCATATCAAGCGTGCCATCCAAATTTGGCTGTGGATTTTGAACTGAAGACCGCTCTGATCAATCTACTGCCTAAGTTCCATGGCTTACCTGCTCAAGAGCCTATCAAGCACCTTAGAAATTTTTAGATAGCCTGCTCAACTACTAGGCAGCAGGGTGCGGATGAGATTACCATTTGGTTATGTGCCTTCCCATTTTCTCTTGAGAAAAAGGTAAGAGAGTGGTTCTACACTCAACCAGAAGCTGTTGTTACTAATTGGGATTTGCTCAGAAGGGAATTTCTGGACAAGTTCTTTCCAGCAGAGGTTACAGATAGATTGTGTCAGGAAATCTCCTGCATCATCCAAGGCGAATGAGAGACTCTCTACGAGTATTAGGAACGCTTCAGGAATCTCCTTGACACATGTCCCTATCGTAAGATTGACCAGTTGGTATTGATTAGCTATTTCTGCCAAGGCATGAAGCCTCAAGACAAGACACTCTTAGATGCTGCGAGTAATGGCTCTCTGACGAAGTACAAGACGACGACAGAAGCGTGGCAACTGATCACCGATCTAGCTGAGTCCACCTGAAATGCAAGGCAAAGGAACAATCATCCCAAGGTTATTGCGAAAGTTTCCTCTAGTAGTGAGACCGCTGCTCTCACCAAGACTCTGGGAGAGATGACCAATATACTGAAGTAGCTCCAGCTCAATCAACAACAACCTCAACCTCCTCCACAACAAACATGTCAACAGTTGGCCCCTCAGAGAGTGTGTGGAATATACGCTTGCTATTCTCACTATACTGATGAATGTCCACAACTCCAAGAAGACAATACCTTGGCGGCTACCAATGTTTATTACAATCATCCTAATTAAGGGTACTATTAACAAGGCGGTAATTATAACCAAGGTGATAACTACAATCAAGGTTGGCAAGATAACTCCAATCAAGGATGGAGAGACAATTCCATCCAAGAATGGAGGGACAACTACAACCAAGGAGGCAGAGACAATGGTGAAAATCAAAGGTGGAACAACAACTATCAACAGAACCGGTATCAACAAAACCCTCCATACCAATATCAAAACCAACGCCAAAGTTACCGGACACCTCATCAAAGGCAAGCTCAAGCACCTCAACATAATCAACAACAAGCCCCTCAAATTACCTATCCTCCCTCTTCCTCCAACCAAGATGAAGCACTCTGTTCTATCCTTCAAGGACAAAAAGAGCTCCAAAATTCACTTAACTCTAGTCTCACTGGTCTTAACTCCACTCTACAGGCTCTTATATCCCGCATGGAACCACCCTCTACCTCCAACAATCAACCTTCAAGCTCTAGTGCACTTTCCTCTCAACCTTTACCCAACCCCAAAGGTGGAATCAATGCTATTACTTTGAGGTCCGACACTACATTACAAGAGAGGAGTCCCGAGGAGCCAAGCTCAAGAGAAGACATTCAAGTTGAAGACATTGTTGAGGTAGAAGATGTTGAAGAAGAGGATAAGGTACAGGATGCGGTTGAAGAAAAAGTTTCTCAACCAAGGAATGGAGTATCTAAGGAAGATGATGTTGTGAGAGAAGCCATTCCCATTCTTTTTCCACACCTTACTAGGAGGACTAAGAAGCAAGTGGAGCTAGACCCCAAGATGGTGGAGATCTTCAAAAAGGTTGAGGTAACTATTCCCCTTTTGATGCTATTCGCCAGGTTCCTAAGTATGCTAAGTTTCTAAAAGATTTGTGCATGAATAAGAATAAGATACATGATTTAGAAACTATTCCTTTGGGTAGCTCTATTTCTGTTTTGATGGGTGTCATACCAAAGAAATGTGGTGATCCCGGTCCCTGTATGGTCACTTGTATTATAGGGGGTTTTCAATTTGTTGACTGCATGTGTGATTTAGGTTCATGTGTTAGTATTATGCCATTATCTGTATATGATGCTATGAGGCTCCCACCCTTGAAAAGGTCGGCAGCACGTTTTGTTTTGGCAGATAAGAGCATAATTCAGTGGTTGACATTGCGGAAGACGTCTTGGTGAGCATTAATGGGTTGACGTTTCCTATTGAATTCTATATTTTAGAGATGCCCCCTAATGAATCAGGAAGACCTTCATCCATCTTGCTTGGGAGGCCATTTTTGAAGACTTCGCGGTTTAAATTGGATGCCTTCTCGGATACCTATTCTTTTGAGATAGATGGAAGAGCAGTGAGCTTCAACCTTGATGAAGCTATGAAGCACCCACCGAAAGACCACTGTATCTTCCAGTGTGACATTATTGATGAGACTGTGGCTGAAGTTCACCAAGAGGCAGTAGAAGAGAAGAACATGGAGCAAAGTGCAAGTGTGGGGAAGCCCTCTGAGCATACTGAGGACACCTTGCTACCTCCAATGGTTCCGAATGATCAAGTGCCAAGCCATGAGCTGAAAATGGAGTTGAAGCCACTTCCATCTCACCTCAAGTATGCTTATCTTGAGGACAATCAGAAGCTCCCAGTTATAATTGCAAAGGAACTCACTTTCCAACAAGAGGAGCGGCTGCTTAGTGTACTTAGAAGTCACAAGAAAGCTATTGGGTGGAGTTTGACGGACATAGTAGGTATAAGCCCTCAAATTTGTGAGCACCGCATATTTCTAGAGGAGGGAGCAAGGCCTATCCGTCAACCTCAAAGGCGGTTGAACCCCACCATTTTAGAAGTTTTGAAGAAGGAAGTGACCTAACTGCTTGAAGCCAACATCATCTATCCAATCTCAAATAGTGAATGGGTTAGCCCAGCACATGTGGTTTCGAAGAAGTCTGGTGTCACAACAGTTAAGAATGAGCATGGGAAACTCATGGCTACAAGAGTGCAGAATTCCTGGAGGGTGTGCATTGACTACAGACGTCTGAACCAGGCTACTCGCAAGGATCACTACCCACTACCTTTCATCGATCGAATGCTTGATTGCCTGTCAGGTAAATCACAGTACTATTTTCTAGATGGTTATACTGGTTATTTTCAAATCCATATTGCTCTAGAAGATCAGGAGAAAAAAACTTTTACATGCCCCTTTGGAACGTATGCATATAAGAAAATGCCTTTTGGCTTATGTAATGCACCGGCTACGTTTTAAAGATGCATGACGAGTATCTTCTCAGATCTTCTTGAGCATTGTATGGAAGTTTTTACAGATGACTTTAGTGTTTATGGTGATTCGTTTGACCTTTATTTGGATAGTCTAGCTAGAGTATTAGAAAGATGTGTTAGTTCAAACCTTGTGCTTAATTTTGAAAAATATCATTTTATGGTAAAGTAAGGTATTGTTCTAGGACATGTTGTTTCTAATATTGGTATATCTGTTGATCCTGCAAAGGTAGATGTTATTTCTGGTTTACCTTACCCTTCTTCCGTGAGGGAAGTCCGTTCATTTCTTGGTCATGCAGGTTTCTATCGGCGTTTTATCAAGGACTTCAGTAAGGTTGCACTACCTTTGTCCCGACTGTTGCAGAAGGACGTAGAGTTTAAGTTGAGTGAGGACTGCATGGAAGCATTTGACAAGCTGAAGATTGCCTTGACCCAAGCTCCTATTGTGAGAGGGCCTGACTGGAGTAGGCCATTCGAGATCATGTGTGACGCATCAAACTATACGGTAGGAGCGGCGCTGGCTCAACGCGAAGGTAAGGACCCTTATATTATTGCTTATGCTTCTAAGACTTTAGATGGTGCTCAATCTAATTATACTACCACTGAAAAGGAACTGTTAGCTATTGTTTTTGCTTTGGATAAATTCCAAGCTTATTTAATTGGAACTAAGGTGGTAGTATATTCAGACCATGCGGCTTTGAAATATTTGTTGGCTAAGAAAGAGTCTAAACCAAGGTTAATCCATTGGATATTGTTGTTGCAAGAATTTGATTTAGAGATCAAAGATAGGAGTGGTTTCCAAAATTTAGTGGCGGACCCCTTGAGTCGCTTGGAGCATATTAAAAGTGACTCCACTCCTATCAATGATGCATTTCCACTTGATAGCTTGCAAGCAATATCAGAGGTGGTTCCTTGGTATGCACCTATAGCTAATTATTTGGTTAGTCGTACCTTTCCTTCTAATTTTTCTAAGCATCAAAGGGACAAGCTTAAAAGCGAGTCCAAATATTACATATGGGATTACCCATATTTGTGGAGATGTGGTGCTGACTAAATAATTAGAAGGTGTGTGCCACAATCCAAATTTCAGTCAATTTTAGAGGCCTGCCACTCTTCTGAGAGTGGTAGACATTTTGGTCCTCAAAGAACTGCTAGAAAAATTTTAGACTGTGGATTTTGGTGGCCCACACTTTTTAAGGATGCTACTGTTTTCTGTGAATCTTTCCCCTAATGCCAAAGGTTTGGAAATATATCCAAGAGGGATGAGATTCTCCAACAACTTATGCTGTTTTGTGAAATTTTTGATGTTTGGGATATTGACTTCATGGGTCCATTTCCAAACTCGAATGGTTTCTTATACATCTTGTTAGCTGTTGATTATGTTTTTAAATGGGTGGAAGCAATTCCTACCCGTACTGATGATGCTAACGTTGTTGTTTCTTTTGTTCAAAATAATATTATTTGTCGCTTTGGATCACCACGAGCAATCGTGAGTGATCAATGCTCTCATTTTTGTAACAGGAGAATGACAAGTCTGCTGAAAAAACATGGCATTATTCACAAGGTGGCGATGGCTTACCATCCCCAAACCAATGGGCAAGCCGAGGTATCTAACAGAGAGATCAAGCACATATTAGAGAAGATTGTCAAGTCTCATAGAAGAGACTGGAGTACTAGACTTGCAGATGCGCTTTGGGCTTATCGGACGGCTTACAAGACACCCATCGGAATGAGTCCATTCCTCCTAGTCTACGGAAAGGCTTGTCACCTTTCAGTGGAGGTGGAGCACAAAGCTTACTGGGCGGTGAAGGAATGTAACTTAGGATTGGGGGGAGCCGGGATTGAAAGGAAGCTGCAACTACAAGAATTGGAGTGCCTTCGACTAGAAGCGTATAAGAACTCAAGGCTCTATAAAGAGAGGGTGAAGGCGGTGCATGACAAGAACATCAAGAGAAGAGAGTTTAGAGCTGGGAATTTAGTCCTCCTCTATAACTCAAGGCTGAGACTCATGCCAAGCAAGTTGAGATAAAGGTGGGAAGGACCTTATAGGGTGGAAAAGGCTGAGCCATATGGAGTCTTCCACCTGAGTCACCCTTCAAGCCCCGCCTTCTTCAAAGTCAATGGCCACCGTTTGAAGCTATATCATGGTGAGAAGATGAAAAACAACAAGGAGTTGGAGATCTTCCTCTTGGAGGACCCAGCAAAGGAAGAGGACTGAGCTTGTGGACCATCCAACTTAAGGACGTTAAAGAAAAGTGCTAGGTGGGAGGCAACTCACCATGGTATGATCTTCCCTTTTTATTAGTTCTATTTTATTTTTATCAGTGTTAATTTCTAATTCTGCATAATTACCTCTATTTTACAGTATTTTAATACAAAAAAAGTGCCTCCGACGCGTAACAGTCGATGACGCGCACGCGTCATATGGAGGTATGTGCTCTCCCTTAAATTGAACAAAGAGTTACGCTGGAGACGCGCGAGAGAGGTGCTTGGTGCACAAGCCACCCCACGTGTACGCGTGACCCACACGTACACGTGACCTACGGATATGCGTCGCCTGCAATTTTTCGAATCCATGCGTAAGCATTAGCGACGCGCACGCGTGGTGTGCAGATCGGTGTAACATAGTGATTTGAACAGAGAGTTGTGCGGGCATGAGGATGGAACCGTGCGTCTGGCACGACGAAGGGTCATGCGTACGCGTGACCGACGCCTACGCGTCGACTGAAATTTTGCCCACCCACGCATACACGTGGGTGACGCGTGCACGTCACAAGCGCCGCGTCACTTACTCAGTGCGCCGCACAAAATTCTTTTCTTTCTCTCTTCTATTCCCTCTCTAATCCTAATTCTTCTTTCTTTCTTTCTTTCTTTCTTTCTTTCTTTCTTTCCTCTTACTTCCTTCTTCCTCCCTTCCCTCACCACCATCGGAGATCCCCAACTTCGGTAGCTACAATTTTCTTTCCTTTTCCTTTTTCCTTCTTACTCTTCTCGCATTCTTACTCCTCTTCACCTTCTTATTTTCATCTTCTTTTTAAGATTTCTTTTCTTCCTCTCCTCTAAGTTTTCTTCTTCTTTTATTTATTGTATTTGATTATTTTATTTATTTTTAATTTTATATTAGCTTTGTTAGTTATAATTTCTTTTTTATTCTTTTATCTTGCATTTTTATGTTGGTGTTAGAACTTTATTTGGATGATTATTTTTCTATATTTTAGCTTGTAGATATTATGAAGAGTAATTTGATAATTGACATTTATTTTGGGTCTCATATACACTTGAATTGACTACCTTACTTTCCAATTTTTATTTGCACACCAGGTGTTTGTGAAAAAGCTCACATGGCATTTTAATATCCTTTCTATTCTATTCTCACACTTTAATGCCCCCTTTTTCACAACCCTTGCAATCCTTGTGTATTGAGTATATTAGTCATAAATTGTCAGCATACAAGTGCTCATTATTTTGTTATATTTAATAATTGATGCTTGAGCTATGCTTTTCATGCTTGTTACTTGCATGCTTTTAACCCTCTTGCATCTAGTTGTTCTGATATGCCTTCATGATTTTCATTGATGTCTTTCTTGCATGTTGTAGCTACCATGTATTTAAGACATTCTCTTTTACTTTGGCATTCATTATTACTTGAACTTTTCACCTTCCGGTTTTTAGCTATCTATCTTTGACATCACTTCTCTTTCTTCCTTCTTCAAGATGGCCACCAAGAGAGGAAAAGAGAAGGTTTTTAACAAGACACCGGCGAATAGAGGAACTAAAAGAGCACCGGCCAAGGCGCAACCATCTACAAGTGTCAAGCCACCTACTAAGCGGGTAAAGAGGACCATCAAAGTTGATGAAGCGGAAAAGGCATTTCCTGTACGGGATTCTGCACGGTTCACTAACTGTTACTGTGAGTAGATGTTCCCCGTCTTAGCAGAGAGAAACTACAATAATGAACACTTGCTCATCCTTCCAACATATTTCGTTGACTTTGTGGAGCCACACATTGAAAGGAGACTGTGGGGATTCTTAAGGAGGCAGCCGCGGGAGGCCAATCTCTCTTGGGTAGTTGAATTCTACTCAAACTTCCACTCGCCTACCCTGCAGTCTGTCTATGTTCGTCAAAAGCAAGTCCCTGTCTCTGAAGGTGCCATACAGAGAGTACTAGATCTTCCACCTAGCCCAGAGGGGTTGGATGCCTATCAAGAGTCCCAGCTTCAGCGCCAGACATATCAGTTTGACTGGGACAGCGTCCTTGGATTCATAGCACAACCTAACAGCACTTGGATCTATGGGCAACATCGGGCAAAACCCAAGAGTATCTCCGCCAAAGCACTCACCTTGGAGGCTCACGTGTGGGCACAGATTATGTCCCACTACATCTTTCCGAGCACTCATGAGTTCACTTTCACTGCTGACATGGCCGTTCTCATCTGGTGCATTCTCACAGAACAACCTCTCAACTTACCAAGACTCATCCGGCAGGCTATGGGACATGTGCAGATTGCGGGCAACCTACCTTTTCCCGCATTGGTTACAGACTTGGTATCTGCAGTGGGAGTCTCCTATCGGGCTGGGAATACGAAGACCATGATCCCTAGGGACGATCAGTTTGTCCCGAATGGGAAGTATATCAGACCTCCAGCACCTTCTGTGAGCCAGTATGCAGGCCCGTCCTTAGACACCCCTTCATCTTCCGCTCCACCATCGTCCACACCACAGACACCATCACCATCCAACAATCAGTTGCTACTTGAGATCCTTGAGAGGCTAGACAGGCAAGCCCTGCGGATTGAGCAAATAGAGCGCCGCAACAAGCACCGATACACTTACTTGAAGGAGCTCATTGTCAGTACTCACACACCTCCGGAAGAGAAAGATACCCTGGACTCCACTTCACATGCCAACATGGAGAGCCATGACGAGCTGGATAGTAGAAGTGATGTTCCCAACACCACTCTGCTCATCACTGATGGCACAGAGGACCATGCAAAGTCTTAAGTGTGGGGAGGTCGGTAACTGACTTCCGAAGGTAACATCTCTCACTCTCAATACCAATATTTTATTTTGTTTCTTCTGTTAGCTAGGATAGATTGCATGGTAGTAGTTGCTTGCATGTATGTACTACTTGGTTGAAGTGATAAATTCTTTTTCAAGACACTGTTTTATAGGATTTCACTAATTTGAATTAAAATTTTTGTTAAACTTGTTTGAAGATTTTAATTTGGAACATGGTTTTATAGCTAAGAACACACAACCTGCGAGATTTTGAGCCTAATTATATGGTTATATTATTTAACCATGATTTTGATTCTTGTGTGCTTTCTTCTCTATGATTGCAATCTTTAGTTTGTTCCATTCTATATGTCCATTATTTAGTGTATATTCATGCATTTATGCGATTGAGGCTATCATTTGATTATAGCTCACTTATCCCAAATAGCCTACCATTTCATTTGCTTTTATTTGCCACTTTGAGCTTTTTTAACCCCTTTTTTGTTCTTTATATTACCACATCACTAGCCTTAAGCGAAAAAATAATTAAGTCCTATTGGAATCTTTGGTTAGCTTAAGATAGTGAGTGTGTGTCAACTAAGTGTGGGAAAATATGGAAACTTTGGTTGATGAAAATGTGTTTTATTTTTATTGACAAATATTGAGAATTTGGGTGCTTACTCGTGTATAATTATAGAAACCATATGCATTGATATATTATGCTTTCATTTTTTTTTAAAAAAAGAGAAGAAATAAATAAATAGGGGATAAAATCACCCAATGTTAAGTTTAATAAAAAGATCAATGGACATGTGATGGAATTAGAATTGATACATGAGTGTGAAAAGTGAGATTTTAGGTGGCTAAGCTTGATTTTAGAACTGTATAGAGAATGTGCATGTGTTAGGTGAGAACTCAAGTTAGTCAAAGATTCAAATGATAGCTCACTTGGCCATATATATATACCCTCACCCTTACCTTAGCCCCATTACAACCTTGAAAAGCCCTCACGATATTTGTATTTATACACTAAATATTTGTTGATTGGTTAGATGAAGAACAAAGTTTTAGAAAGCATGACTAGAGGAGATTCGAGTGGATTAACATTAAACACTTGAGCGATTAGAGTGCAAATACACTGCCAATGAGGGTTCGATGCTCGATTCTGTGTTTTCGGCTTTCATGAGCTTTCTTCTTGCAAGTTTACTTGTGCTTTATTTTGTGATTTAAATTAGTGGAATCCGATTTATGTTTGTCTTAGAGAATTTGTTTACTTTTAACCAAGTAGGTAGAAGCATCTTAGCATATAGTTGCATTCATATAGATAGGTTGCATTGCATGAGTCTCATTGTTTTCATCACCCCTTCATTATTTTGGTCTCCTTGAACTTAGCATGAGGACATGCTAATGTTTAAGTGTGGGGAGATTTGATGCACCGCTATTTTTTGATATATTTTGGATTGCATTGAGTGAGTTTGTGTCAACTAATCTCACACTTATTCATGTAAATTGCATACTTTTCATTTCCTTCCTAATTTTGTGATATCATTGAAAACATGTTTCCTAGGCCTTAAAATTATTAATCTTTAATTTTTCTTTGTACCATTCGATGCCGTGATGTGTTTGTGAAGTGTTTTCAAGTTTACAGGGCATGAATGGCTTAAAGGATGAAGAGGAGGCATGCCAAAGTGGAAGGAACACAAGAAACTAAGGAGTTGAGCAGCGAGGAGCGACGCGCACGCATGGCTGACGCGTGCGCGTGACTTGGAGCATTTCACAGCGATGCGTACGCGTGACTGACGCGTACGCATGACAAGCGCAGAAGACCAGCGACGCGTACGCGTGGCCGACGCGTACGCGTGACAGAGCGTCATGTGTTGCATTAATCAGAACTCGCAGGAGACGATTTTAGGCTGATTTTGGACCCAGTTTCAAGCCCAAAAACACAGACTAGAGGCAGGGGTGTAGCTGGGACTCAACATACATTCACTTTCACTTAGTTTTGACTTTTTTGAGTTTTTGGGATTCTAGAGAGAGAAACACTACTTCTCTTAGGGT
>NW_015495931.1:0-150 GCF_000816755.2 Arachis ipaensis
TTGTATGCGAAGTTTGTATTCGTAGGTTTTGATGAATGACAAACCAACAAATAACTTGAATGAACAAGGATGTTGAAAGATCAACCAACATTCAACGTTGAGGAATGAAGAGTTGAAAGCAACACAACAACAACAAGAAACTCAAGTCCA
>NW_015495931.1:1289-10573 GCF_000816755.2 Arachis ipaensis
GTTCTACAGTTTATATGAAAATTCATTAGTCACAAAAGAATGCAAGAAAAATAATTTAAGAGAAAAAGAGAAAGAGAAACTTCTACGTAGAGAAGGTTGCTTACCCTTCCATGGAAAGCTATTAAAAATAACATACCTGATTTAGCTCCCCACCAACAGCTTCAGCTAGAGTTCCAATGGCATCATATACAACTTATAACACGTGAAGCAATCACTGTAACTTGAAAGAAAGGATAGGAGTCATCTAAAGAAGAAATACAAATAAATCATGAAATACAAAATGCAAGCAATGCCACATGGATAAGATAAAGCTACCACATGCAAAAAAAAATATGGCAATTATATGGATTCAATCAGCAAAATATAGGAAAATCAGCAAACCCTGATGAAGCAATATGCAAAATCATAAAGCAAAATGTAAAATCAAAAAGCAAACTCTAACAAAGGAAGAAATAGAAATTATAAAAATTTAAAACCATAAAAATCAGAATAAGAACCTCCCAAAAAAGAAACATATTAGAACAGCAAAAAATCCACCAAAAGAAAGAGCACAATTCCAACAGCAACTACCAAGAAGCTTGTGTACCTAAAATAAAATATATTGTCTAACAAAATTCTTCTAAAAATGCAAAGATTTCTTTGATCAATGCTTACAAAATAAAGCAAAAGCATTTTACACGTTTCTTGTTAATCCAACCAATAATTATATCAACACCAATTTTAACTCAAACAGCAAGCTTACAAACAATAAAA
Source organism: Arachis ipaensis (assembly GCF_000816755.2). Lineage (NCBI taxonomy): Eukaryota > Viridiplantae > Streptophyta > Magnoliopsida > Fabales > Fabaceae > Arachis > Arachis ipaensis. The sequence continues at coordinate 2,043 of NW_015495931.1, forward strand.
AATTATAACTCAAATCATGTAATGTATGCAGCACCAATAAGATAAACACCAACCAGTTGCCTCAATTCTGCAGCATGAGCTATAAGTTAAATCAATCATGATTCAATGTGCTCTTTAGAGTTCAACCACAGATGAAAATCTCAGAGAAAGGAATGAAAAGTAGGTAGATTATTTTAATAGATTTCAAATTTCTTACAATAGGAATTGTTTCCCAAAGGGTCATTAAGGGTGTGTTTGTGAGTTAAATTTATCATTACAGTTCAAAGTTCAAACCCTCTCATTCCCTCTCTTCCAGTCCAATACAACTTCTAAAATATATTGTTGCCTGCAGAGACATCGAATCGAAATTGAAATTCAAATGAGAATGAAATGAAAGTTGAAGAGAGAGAGAAAGGTTAGGAGTATGGACAGGAGGTAATCATAGAAGCCGAAAGTGAGGACAATAGCACAGCAAGCCCTAGTAGCGGCGGTGGCTTCAATCGACCCCAGGAGCGACGACAGTGCACGGCAGAACAGTCTCCTTCTCTATTGCATCGCGTCTTCGTCCTCTCTCTACATTTTGTCTGCGAATCGTCTCTTTCTCCTCTGGGCTCCCTGCTCCACGACGGCGATGGCGGCGGCTGTAGCGGATTTGTGGCGGTGACCCCCTCTCACTCTCTGTTCTCTCGCTAGTGCCCTCTCATCTCCGTGTCCCTCCTCTGCTCTCTCTGGTTCACTCTTTCTCTCAGATCTGGGGTGTATGTGTGTGTGAAAGCGGGCATGGTGGCAACGGTGAAATCAGCCAATTAAGAAATCAATATAGAAATACGTTGCGAGTATAGTTCTTAACCAGCAAAAATTCGCTCATCAATTTAGAAAGGTTGTCACAAAATTAGAATAAAATTACTGGGAGTATGAATCCCAAGTCGTCTCCTAACGAGTTGATAAAAGGATGCTATCTTATTAATCAGGAGTTTTTCAAAAAAATTTTGAGAGTCGAGTGACAGAAAATAAATAATTGTAAATTAGCGCAATGAAGATTAAAAGAGATTTATATATTCAAACTAAAAAGCCTTGACTGGGAGAATGATTAATTGGAAGTTCTATCCTTGTTGGAATTCTCTCAAGTGTAGTATCAAAGGTTGTTGTTTTTACTTAGTTAACCCTTACTAAATAAAGGAAAGTCAAGTGATTGAGCTAACTCTTATTTGCAAATCCTAATCCTCTCCCTTGGAAAGGACTAGCGTTAGTAAATAGAGAATTAGCCAACAACTTCCAATTTAACTAATCACTTGAGAATTCCAACTCAAGTGTCTCTATTTAATCACCCCCCAAGTCAAGTTGGGAGTCTACTCTATCAACATGAATACCATCTTCGTTGTTTTATAAGGGAAGTAAAAAGGGAACATAGCAATTAAAATCAATTGGAAGCAATTGAACAAATAATAAAATTTAAATAGAAAAGTACCTCTTGCATTAATAAACTCTAAAAACAATCCAATTGTAACTCTAGACAAGGATTAAGAATATAAAAGAGTGATAAACCCCATTTGGAGGGTTTATCTTGTGTTGAATTTAGAGGATTTTATAACCTTTTAACCCACATTTATCCAATGAAATAGCATGGTTTTATAACTTCTCCTTTAATTGTACTTAAGTGTGAAAACATGCTTTTAGGTCTTAAAGTAGCTAAATTCAATTCACCTTGATTACATTAGATGCCTTGATATGTTTGTTAAGTGACTTCAGATTTAGGAGGCAAAGATTGGATCAAGGGAATGAAGAAAAAGCATGTATAAATGGAGAACTCATGAAGAAATGAAGGAATCGCAAAAGCTGTCAAGCCGACCTTTTCGCACTAAATCGACCATAACTTGAGCTAAAGAGGTCCAAATGATGCAGTTTCAGTTGCGTTGGAGAGCTAACATCCAAGGCTTCGAAACGATATAAGATTTTCCATAGTTGCTACACGTATGGTGACGCGTACGCGCACTGTACATGAATGCGTTGTTGCTGCCATATGATCCACTTAAAGCAATACGTGGCCAGCGAATTCTAAAGTCTTGTGGGCCCAATCCAACTCATTTCTGATGCTATTTAAGCCAAGGATTGAAGGGGAATTAACATACTTTCACACATTAGTTTAGTTTAGTTTAATTTTAGGAGGAAAAGTTAGTTTTAGAGAGAGAAGCTTTCACTTCTCTCTAGGATTAGGATTAGAATTAGGTTTAGTTCTTAGATCTAGATTTTGATTCATGCTCTCTACTTCTTCTTCTTCTCAATTCTTTGTTGTTGCATTTATGATTCCTCTATTCTTTTGTTGTAATTTCCTTTATGTTGTTTCTATGCTTTATTGTAGATCTACTTTTGTTCCTTCTTTTTTCTTTCAATTCAATTAGAGGTAATTTATAATAATTGTGTTCCTTTTTATTGTTGTTATTGATTTCTTACAATAATTGTTATTAGATTTTATTGTTGTTATCCATTTACTATGCTTTTCTTTAGTACCTTCCAAGTGTTTAATGAAATGCTTGGTTGGATTTTAGTGTAGATTTTGTTCTTCTTGGCCTAGGTGGAGTAATTAGTGACGCTTGAGTTATCTAATTCCTTTGTTGATTGACAATTAGAAGTTGTTAATTGATTTGGATATCACTAAAGCTAGTCTTTCCCTTGGGAGTTGGCTAGGACTTGTGGAATCAAGTTGATTCATCCACTTGACTTTCCTCCATGGTTAGAGGTTAACTAAGTGGTAGCAATGGACAATTTGTGGTCACAATTGAGGAGGATAACTAAGATGGGACTTCTAGTTCTCATATCTAGCCAAGAGTTTTGTTAGTTGTTAGTTTATTTTCTTTTCCACTTATATTTCTTGTCTAAAATCTCAAAACCCCAAACATACTCCATAACCAATAACAAGAACACTTTGTTGCAATTCCTAGGGAGAACGACCCGAGGTTCAATACTTCGGTTTATAGATTTTAGGGGTTTGTACTTGTGACAAACAAAATTTTTGCATGAAAGGACTATCATTGGTTTAGGAACTATATTACAACGAGATTTCATTTGTGAATTCTAAACCGTCAAATGTCCAATCATCAAAATGGCGTCGTTGCCGGGAACTTGCAATGGTGTTGTGTTATTGATTATTGTATATATGTGAATATTGTGAATAGGTTTGTCTTTTGCTTGTTTCTAGATTTTGTTAGTTTTATTTTGTTTTTCCACTATGAATTCTTACTTTGGCTATGAGTTTGGTTCTAATTGTGTTGTAGGAAATGTGAACTTCAATGACAACATGCATCAAGGATGGAACCAACAAAGATGGGAGGAGCCTCAAGGAATTGATCACTCCTATTGGCAACAACCTCCGGATATTCATAGGTATAATTCACATCCTAATGCATGTCAATTCAATGGCTATGATGAATCTTTTTATGATAATCAATTACCACCATCATATGCCTATGACTCTTATCCTCAACACGAACCTCAACCATGCTCACAAGCCTCTCATTACCAAACACATTCCTATGATCCATATCCATCACATGACCAATCACCCATACCATATTCTTATGACCATTATGAGTAAGAACCTTTGGAACCACCATAATCATATCATGACTACTACCAAGAATCACCTCAATGCACACCATCTCCATACCCTTACCGAGAAGAACCACCTTCCTACTATGAGCTCTCTCTCCAAAAGGATGAACTCTCCTATCCACCCCAAGCCCCAATAGATGATTCTCTTACCTTACTACTTCAAGGCCAAGCGGATATGCAAAAGAACACTTTAGAGTTTGTAACTCACTTAATCAAGGTAGTGCATACTTTAGCCTACCAATGCTTGAACACTCAAGGTGCTTCCATGGCCACATGTGAAGAATCAATTGAAGANAACAATTGGAGGAGCCTATGATCATTGAAGAAAAGGAAGAAGTGGTTGAAGATTTAGGAGATGTTGAAAGTCCAAGGGAATATAGCATCATGGAACATTCTTCCAAGAAGCTTGATATTGATGTTGATGAGGGTGCGCAACCTCCAAGGCATATCATCGTTGGAGACTTGGAAGAGGCTTATCAAGAGATGGATTCAATCATGGATGAATTTCTCTCTACAATGGAATCCTTTCCCATTGGACATGAAGTTGAAATTATAAAAGAATGTGCACAACCTCCCATACCCTTGGTGAGCAATGAGAAAGAGAGCGAATCGGAAGAAAGCTACCAAGGGGAAAAAGNGTGTATATCGAAATTGAAGAATATGAAGAGGTTGATCAAGAGATGGATTCATTCATCAATGAATTCCTATCCAAAATTGAACCACCTCCTATTGGGCAAGATGAAGTTCTTGAAGACAACACCAAGCCAAGTGATAAAGGGAAAAATGTTGAAATTGAAGAAGCTTGCGAAGAGGTGGAGATAGTCAAGAGAGAGCACAAGGGAGTGGAGCTTGCAAGATCATTAGGACCATCCCTCCCCAAGTCACCATCCAACACAACATTCAAGTGGGTAAAATTCTTATCCCTAAGATTTACTTTCTCACTTGAATATGGTTTGATTGAAAATGATGGTCAACTTAGAGCTCTTTGTGGAGTTAAGAGTAGGAAAGAGTTGTGTAGTGGTTGGAAACATCATTCTAAGCTCATGACAGTTGCAAGCTCAAAATTCAAGAGCAATGGTTGGTGTAGAACCAAATTGCATGGGTCTAGGAAGTTGTTTGGAAGCTTCTTTGAGAATTCCAAGGCCATGCCACCCAGATTGAATAATGATGACCAACTTAAGGACGGGTGTCAAAACAAAGTGTGGGATCCCGGATCGCACAAGAAAAATCAAATTTGGGAGCTCATGGTTTGTGAAGAACTCCATCAAAGCTTGAAGATATTAACTTTGAAGAATGGAGCTTATTGGAGATTCAAGCATTGGTGGATGTTCGAAGATAGTTTCAAGCACAAGCCTCCTTGATAAGAAGGTCCCCATAAGTCCAACTTAAGGACAATAAATAAAAGTGTTAGGTGGGAGACACCCCACCATGGTAAACTCTTTCCATTCTCTCGTAGTTTTGATTAATAAGTGATTTGAGTTACCATTATAGATAGTTTTCTTTCCATATATTTGTTTCAATAAATTGGATGTGGGTTGCTTGTGGAGCAAACTCTTTTGCTTGTATTTGAAGATTTTCAAAAAGCCAAAAAGATTTGTGTTATTTTGTATTTTTTGAGTTAATTTTGCACTGTAGGTAGTGTTAGAAGGGTTTTAAGCTATTTTTTCCTTTTCTGAAAAAAAAAAAAAAGAAGTCAAGGACGCATACACACGCTGTGCGCGTGCGCGTCCATACGCATATTCAGGCCCATACTTTTTCCAGAGAGTTGGGCCAATCTTGCGCAAAAGCTGGGCCAATTGCACAACTGCGTGTACGCATGCGCGCACTGCACGCTTACGCGTCGATGTCCTTATTTTGCATATGCGTGCGCCCGCGCCCATGCCGCGTGCGCGCCGATTCGCTAAAGTGGTTCCCAGGCTAATGACCCGAGAGTTGTGCCAGCTCTGGGCCAGCATTAAGCGTTTGGCCCAACCTCACCCACGCGTGTGCGCACCTGGCGCGTACGCGCCCTTCGGCCAAAATGCACATCGGTACGTAAGCGTGCATGACGCGTCCGCGCCGGTAAAAAAAAAGTTTTTTTTCTCCTCTTCCATTTTCTTTTGTTTATCACATTCGTATACTTCTATTCTTTACATTTCAATTTTGTTTCTATATCCTGTTTTCAATTTTTTTCTAAGTCTCTTCTTCCAATAATGGTGTTTCATTTTCTTACTCAATTGTTGAGAATTTCTTGCATTATTTTGATGCTTCGTGACTTGTTTGATATTATTGGATGATGAAACTTCAAAAATCAATGCTCAATCTTTTATGACACTTATGTCTTTGTGCATTGATATGACCTCATATCGTCTTTCATTACCCACTCTTTCTTATTTGATCTTGATGCCCAATATGATATTTATGCTTTGACTTTACTCTTGCATCAAGCTTAATGATATGCCTTAGCTTACATTGTTTTTTCACTCACATGTTGTAGCTACCATGTAGTGAGAACCTTACCCTTATTTCGAATTAGCCCCCGCCTATGTTCTCTTTGCTTTGATATCTTTGTTATAGGCTTAATTTTCTTTCTTTTTCTCTTCCTTTAGGTTGGCCACCAAGAAAGGAGGAACAGAAAAAGCTTCGAGATGGGGCAACGAACAAGTCATCCGCACAATCTTTCGAAAAAGCTCATCAATTGTAGCAACCTATCCACATTGCTCTTCTTTGCATGCACCGAGGACGGTGCAATCTTTAAGTGTGGGGAGGTCGTCCGATCGATCTCCGTGGGTAACAATTCCTTTTTCAACACCAAAGTTAGCGAGATGTTGCATTGCATGATAGGTTGCATACTAGTTAGAATTTGTACATATTTTTACCACTTCTTTCCTATTAGGACTACTTGGTTAGGGTGATGATTTCTTTTCCAAGAAATTGTTTTTAGGGCAACCTACCAATTTGAAAAAATTTTGGTTGAACTTGCTTGAAAGAATTTATTTTGGAACATGGTTTTGAGCTAAGAACACAAGCTTGTGAGATTTGAGCCTAATGGTGTGGTTACATCTTATAACCACTTATTCTTCCTTCTTGTGTGCATTGTCCTCTTTCTATGATTGTAATCTTTGATTTGTTTGATTCTTTATGTCCATTATTTTGTGTCTTCATGCATTTACATGATTGAGGCCGTCATTTCATTTAGCTCACTTACCCAAATGGCCCTACCTTTTATCTTCCATTGTTAGCCAATTTGAGCCTATGCTTAACCCACTTTGTTCATAATTTTAGCACATTACAAGCCTTTAAGTGGAAAACAATAAAAGTCCTTAATTTGGATCTTTGATTAGTTTAGGCTAGTGTGTGTGTGTGTCATTTAAGTGTGGGAAACCTTGGGATATTGGTTGAATAAAAGGGTAGTTTTGTATTTTTGTTGTAAATATTGGGAATTGGGTACATGCTCATGTGTAATGAATGAAAAACCTTATGCATTGATGTTTTTGTATATATTGCAAAGAAAAAAGAAAAAAAATGAGAAAACAAAAGAAAAAGAAAAACAATAAAAAAAATAGAAAAAGAAAGAAACAAAGAAAAAGAAAGAAATAAAAGGGGACAAAATGCCCCAAAGCAAAGCTCAATAAGGGTCAATGCATAAGTGTTGTGAAATGAAAAGGAATACATGAGTATGTGAAAAAGTGAGAAAATGGGTAGTTAGGTTAGCTTTGAAATTGTATATGATGTCATAAGTTAGGTGGGAAGTTTAAGCTTATCAAAGATTCAAATTTCAAGCTCACTTGACCAAATATGCATCCTTACCTTGACCCTAGCCCCATTACAACCTAAAGAAAAGACCTCATGATACTTGTATGCATGCATGAAATATATGTTGATTGTTAGAAGAAGAACAAATCTTAGAAAGCATGATTAGGGAAAAATTGAGAGAATAGACCCTACACACTTGAGCGACTAGAGTGCAAACACTTCCGGTGAGGGTTCGATGCTCAACTCCTTGATTCCCGGCTTTCATGAGCGTTCTTCTTGCAAGTCTACTTGAACTTCATTTTGATATTTAAATTGGTAGGATTCATGAGTCGTCATGGGACCTTAGCCCTACTTGTGCATGTATGTCTTGGAGATTAATTTATTCTTAACCAAGTAGGTAGAATCATTTTGCATTTAGTTGCATTCATATAGATAGATGCATTTAGGTTATTTGCGTTGAATAAATGTTGATACCCTTTACTCTCTCTTGGTTTAAGCATGAGGACATGCTTGGTTTAAGTGTGGGGAGGTTGATAAACCCCATTTGGAGGGTTTATCTTGTGTTGAATTTAGAGGATTTTATAACCATTTAACCCACATTTATCCAATGAAATAGCATGGTTTTATAACTTCTCCTTTAATTGTGCTTAAGTGTGAAAACATGCTTTTAGGTCCTAAAGTAGCTAAATTCAATTCACCTTGATTCCATTAGATGTCTTGATATGTTTGTTAAGTGATTTCAGATTTAGGAGGCAAAGATTGGATCAAGGGAATGAAGAAAAAGCATGTATAAATGGAGAACTCATGAAGAAATGAAGGAATCGCAAAAGCTGTCAAGCCGACCTCTTCGCACTAAATTGACCATAACTTGAGCTACAGAGATCCAAATGATGCGGTTCCAGTTGCGTTGGAAAGCTAACATCCAGGTATTCGAAACGATATAAGATTTGCCATAGTTTCTATACGTATGGTGATGTGTACACGCACTATACGCGAACGTATCGTTGCTGCCATATGATCCACTTAAAGCAATACGTGGCCAGCGAATTCTAAAGTCTTGTGGGTCCAATCCAACTCATTTCTGATGATATTTAAGCCAAGGATTGAAGGGAAATTAACATACTTTCACACATTAGTTTAGTTTAGTTTAATTTTAGGAGGAAAAGTTAGTTTTAGAGAGAGAAGCTCTCACTTCTCTCTAGGATTAG
>NW_015495931.1:11054-11552 GCF_000816755.2 Arachis ipaensis
TTGTCATTTATATTTGTTGTCTAAAATCTCAAAAACCCCAAACATACTCCATAACCAATAACAAGACACTTTGTTGCAATTTCTAGGGAGAATGACTCGAGGTTCAATACTTCGGTTTATAAATTTAGGAGTTCGTTACTTGTGACAACCAAATTTTTGTATGAAAGGACTATTTTTGGTTTAGAAACTATATTGCAACGAGACTTCATTTATGAAATTCTAAACCATCAAAAGTCTTACTCATCAGGGTGCACGAGGAACAAATAACTCTCAATGTCTTCAAGGAAATGCAACTTCCTGCAGAAAAGAAAGACTGCATGAGGATTGAGGAGGAGGACTTAAACTGGAAAGAGAAGCCAAAGGAACCGTCTCTAGGAATCAAAAATTCACTCTTGGGAAAGAAGCTTGAGTCTGAAGAAAAGCAGAAGGATCAAAAGAACAAAAAAACTGAAAAGGAGCTACAAGAAAAGACACCAGAGGGGACAGTGAAGAAGAAGG
>NW_015495932.1:0-3483 GCF_000816755.2 Arachis ipaensis
AATATATATCCCAAGTTAATCAGAAAGCCAAGGTAATAAGTTAATTGTACAAAACAGTTTTCCCCCCTTTTTCTTTTGGTTGCAAGCCGGTGAGAAATTGGAGGTCGAATACTCTTGTTACGAGAAAGTTTTACGACCAATTAAAATTATTAATCAAATTCAATTAGTATTGTGCGTATATTTTTTTCATCTTTTAACGTACTTTTTTTTTGTTGAGTCAAGAATTTTTTTTTGTTGAGTTAAGAATTGATTTAATATATTATGATGATAAATATAATTAACTATTTTTTCAATTTTTATGATGAGCGTTATAAAAATTAATCAAGTATGATCAATTACAAGCAAAAATCATGTAAAGCATCTATATTAATAAAGATATCATTGAAGATGATATTAAATTATATTTCGAAAAATTCTACACTATCATAAGTTCATAACAGCTAGAAATGCTCATCAAAATCAGATCACAATCAAGAAGCTACTGCACAGGCATATGTTAAAAACAAAGATGAAAAGTTTCACTTTTCAATGCCAACGCTCTAGCTCAGTTAAAAGGAAAATTATTTCTACATTAAAAAAGAGAAATAGAACTCCATATATATTGATGATTTATAAAAAAAAAAGGCAATTAATTCGTACAGATTTTTAGATCATACAAACAATTATTGTGTTTTTGGTTTTTGAGTGTATTTATTTTAATTTATTGTCTGAGTTTTTTATTTCGAAAGTGTGTTTAGATTAGAGTACACTTGGTTCTCCTTAATTAGGTTGGGTTAACACCTAGATAATTTATTAAGTTTCAGATAGTTTAGGTGATTTACAAGAGTGTGAGTCTCTTGGAATTAGTGTATGTAATCAATCTTGATTAAAGTGAAAATTTTATCATTGTCGTGATGGAGAATAAACATAGGTCACATTGCACTTCATGACCGAACCAGGATACATCAAAGCGTCACTTTTCTTCTTGTTTTTTTTTCACTGTTTCAATTCTGCTCTGCCACGGATGAAACAAAAATGAAAATTATCTTCTAAACCAGAATTCTGCATAAGTTGTTTATTCAAATTTAAAAGTGGTTCCTTGATTCAATCCCCCTTTTTATTTCATTTGGAAACCTTCATTCTTCTTTCACCTTCTTGATAAGAATTTGTGTCATGATTAAGAATTTTAATGTCAAAATTGAAAAACTTCTCATCATCATCATTATCATCATCATCATCATCTTTCTTTTTCTTCTTCTTTTACCTTCTCATAATTCTTTTATTTTACACTCTTAATAAGAATAAAAATAAAAATAATTTAAACAAAAAAAATACATAATACTGTAAAACTATCAAAAAGAGGAGGAGAAAAAAATGTAGTAGAAGTAATAAAAGAACGACGATGAGAAGAAAATACGTGAAGAAGAATGTATTCATATTAAAGTGCGCAAGATACGTATTAGGAGGGATCGGAGTTGGAGCGTTTTCACTAATAAAATCAATTTCTGTTCAATTTTGGTCAACTTAATTGAATTTGATTTTCAAAAAAAATTTGAATATATAATGTGATTGCGCTTATTGTATTACCATACTCAACTGGTTATATTTAGGTAAATATTTTTCTAAACAGATCTAATTTTATGATTACATTAGCAATAAATTAAATAAATATCTTATTTTTAAGTGAGTAAATAATAAAGGATTTTGTTACGAAATTAACTTTTTTAAATCAATATAATCAGACAATAAAGAAATCAGAGACTAGTTACGATGTTGTGGACACCCGGCCCAAAAAACAAAAAAGAGACTAATTATCCCGTTTACGCCAATTAAATCTTACTTAGAATAATAGAATATATATATGCGGGGGTTGCATGCAATAAAGACCCAAAAACCCTAGTTATGATATGAGGTACCTACCTCTCACGTTGTGGCAAGGTTATGGTATGGCTGAAAAGCTATAAAACATGAGGATGAGCCAGCAAGCAATGGTTGTAGAGTGCTGGTACACCAACCATTTGCCCATTTTGCTGGCGGTTTTGCATGCCACCACCTCCCACATGCTCTTCACATGTATGTCTTCCATTAATAACTCCCAACCATATTTTCAGTATGGAAATTGGAAAGCCATCGATTTTTCTTCCATAATAATAATTACTATAATTTACTATCATAGTTACCATGATTATATAATTTTTACAACATTAATAAAATGGTGAAAACTCAGGTGCAGTCGACTTTACGTGAAGTTGATAATTGAGAGACGTTAGATGATTTGACTGATTTAACTAAATTTTTATCTAATGATTCTTGACTATCAACTTCACGTGAAGTCGACTACACCTAAGTTTTTACCTAATAAAATATAACTAAACTTAAAGTAATGTTTTTTAATATTTAAAAATATTTTTAATCTAAATATAAAAGTAAAAATAATTTTAATGTTATCAACACCTTTTAAATATTATTAAAATTATAGATAACATAACAATTTAAAATATCTAATTATCTACCACATATAGTACATTGAAAAGTTCGATTACACGCTTGCACTAGTAAGATTTTGTATTATTATTATGTTCTTCAATTGAAAAATAAATAAAAGAGCTAACTAGATCACATCAGTTACTCCTATATTAAGTGGTCTAATTTTACTTTCTTTAATATGGCTAATAGAGTTTGAATCAAATGCTTGTGAGAGAAAACTGTATATCTGAATGTTCTTTTTTTATTTGCTTTTAATCAATCTGAATTTATCAGTACAATGTGTTGTTTTTATACTAAGCACTACAACAAATAGCATTATTGTAACGGTTTTTTATTAGTTAGAGACGATTTTAACTGTTGCTAAATATTTTTGCGGCGGTTTAAGAAAGGTCATGGATTTGAGGGTCGTCAGGTGACCTAACAACCGTTTTGGACCACTGCTAGTAAAGAACATTGCTAAAATATTTGTGACGATTTTAGAAGTATAACTGTCGCTAATTTATAACACTTGGCCGGATGATTTTTATCTTATATTTAGCGATGGCTCAGTTTGAAACCGTCACTAAATTACTAAATCATGAGATCATTTTTTCTTATATTTCGTGACTACTTTAAACCGTCACAATATATTTAGCGACCATTTGAAACCATCACTAATTTACTAATTCCTGCGACAATTTCTTTTTCTTACTTTGTGATTGTTTTAGTCATCACAAAAACCGTCCCTAAGTTACTAAGGGCCTGTTTGGATAGGTTCATAAGTAAATTTTTCTAACTTTTAACTTATGAAAATGTATAGTATTAATGTCAGGTGCAATTTTCAAAACCAAATTGTAACTTTCTAAGAAGCTATTTAAGTGTATATGAAAAAGTTAAAAAAATGACTTCTCTTATAATAAAAAGCTTTTTATCACATTTCTTTTAAAATAAGCACTTTTAGAACTAAAAAACTAAATACAAAATAACTTATTTATAAACTACTTTTAATATAAGCATTTATTGTTTAAGCTATTTTTT
>NW_015495932.1:11013-11516 GCF_000816755.2 Arachis ipaensis
GCCACTGGTTGAGGCTGACCCCTCCTTAAAGGTAAAATCGGTTATAGCAGAAGTGCAATCGAAGTTCAACTACACCGTGAGTTACCGGAAAGCATGGTTGGCTAAGCAAATGGCAGTAGAAAAAATATTTGGAGGTTGGGAAGCCTCTTATGAAGCGTTGCCTATATGGTTTGAGGCCATGTGTCACAAGGAGCCATCTGCTGTCGTCCATTTTGAGACTATGCCTGCATATCAAGGCGATGACTTGGTGGGTGATATTCGGGTACTGCATCGTGTATTTTGGAGTTATTACCCTTGCATTAGGGCATTCAGACATTGTAAGCCAATTGTCCAGGTGGTTGGGACTCACTTGTACGGAAGGTATAAGGGTTGTCTGCTTGTGGCAGTTTCACAGGATGGTAACAACAATATCGTCCCAATTACGTTTGCTATTGTGGAGGGAGAGACTTCTGATGCATGGCATTTTTTCCTTAGTAACCTGCGTCAACATGTTGTAACTCGGG
>NW_015495933.1:0-18483 GCF_000816755.2 Arachis ipaensis
GGTTCCGCAACACGCGATCCCTTTTATCCATTCGTAGTTTTTCTTATTTTTTTCCGTTTATGTTCATGTTTAGGATAACTATATATGCATGTTGTAGTGGATTTTAGGTTGTTAGGTAGCCTAGGATGTGGTTAGTGGATTTACGTCTGTTTACTTGCATTGTTCCTATTTCTGCTTTATCATATCTGCAATTCTGCTGTTGCTGTGACCCTGTTCATATGCTGTGATTTCCTGCATTTGCTGCTTATTACTCTGAATTTTCATGTTTCTATTCATTATCTGTAACTGCAGCTTGATTTTTAATTTATATGAACTGCTTTGATTGTTGTTTATTTTCCGGGATAATCCAATTTTAGCCGAAATGCTGCCCAAATTTCTGTAAAAATGTTTTCACTCATGTTTCGGTTTGGCAATTTGAACTCTGTTTTCCTCTGCTTTAACCAAACCATTTCATGAATGCCTGGGCATGCATTCTTATCCTTTTTGATTTCCTGGTTTATAAACTGCATTTGTGATGTTTTGATTCCAATTTTTGCTTTCTTTATATCTATTTGAATCAGCATCAACTTGCTTTCTTGTTTGGTTGTGAGTTACTTATAGTTCCTACCTGTGAATCCTTGTTACATGGAATATTTTCTTTATGCCACTTACCTTAACCCACTTTTTACTGACTCCCTGATTTTAAATTACTAACTTCTTTATCAAATTTTAACCAAGCTAACCTTTTAAAATCTCTTTTCTAGTTTTTCACTTTCCTTTAACTTTCTAACCATGGCATAATGATAATTTTTTCTGTTTAACACGAATTCAATTACATTTTAGATTGTGAAATTTTCCTTTTGAACTTTTTATTCCTATACAATCCTGAATGCACATTTACTTAACTCATTTACCTCGTTCTAATTCTCCTGTGCCACTCTGTGTTTTCATTGATTCTTTGCCTATTTGCTTTCCTATTTTTATATATCCTGGTTTTCCATTTTTCAGGATGTCTGCCAGTCAGAGGAAAGGTAAAGGCAAAGCTACAACTGGCAAGCGTAAAAGAGGAGAATCAGCTGTGTCCATCATTGATCTCATGCACGATTCCTCCTGGCGGGAGAAGAACTTTACCCAGCAGGAAAAAGCTGACCAGCTGCTCCCTGCAAATGATTCCGTAAAATTTGTAAACCGATACTGTGAGCTGAAGTATCCAGCATTTGCAAACTCCAGGAACATATACCTGGAGAGAACTCTGAAGATTCCAAAAGCACTCCAGCAATACACCACTGAGCAAATCAAGCAAAGAGGCTGGTTCTTTCTGGAGAGAGCACTGATAGAGGTCAATGCATCTTGGGTTAGGGAATTCTACTGCAACTACTACATCACCACCCTAGATGCAGTGAACCTGAGAGAAAAGCAGATTCTGGTCACTGAGGAGGCCATTGAAGACATCCTACAGCTTCCACCTAAGTCCTATCAGCCTGATGGTTACAAAAAGTCTGAGGAGGACATGCGCTATATGCGATTTGATTGGGATGCTGTTAAGGCACGGATAGCCCTCGACCCGACTGTTCCTTGGGAGATGGGTCAGGACACCACCATGCCTAGAGGGATCAAGAGGGCATATTTGAATGATGAGGCTCGGTTATGGCATCAGATCCTGAGTAATGCCCCTGCCACCACCACTGCACCTCCACCTGCCTCAGAGCCAGTGTACTGCCTCGTGCACCGCTTATTCCGACAGCTTGATCAGATGGAGCGCCGTAACCGGCGCCGGTATGAGAGATTGGAGCGTCGCAGCAAGCGACGCTATGCGCATCTGAAGCTGATGATCCGACAGGGTAGTGACATCCCTTCCGAGCCTGACACACCATCAGAGGCATCAGAGGAGGAGGAGGATGAGCACGAGGAGGAGATTCATTCCCAGGAGGAGACCCATCCGCAGGCAGGCACAGAGCAGGCTGCCCCACATCAGGAGGTTCCCCATCAAATTGAGGCTGCAGATCCGGAGATCCCGATCCAGTCAGTACCTCCTCTGCAGCAACCAGATCCTCAGCCAGTCACCACCACTGAGACACCAGCTACCATCCCTACCAGTGATGACATCCATTCACACCCGGCTTGACTGAGCATCAGGGACGATGCTTCACTTTAAGTGTGGGGAAGTCGCCATCTCTGGCGTTTTATTTTGATGAACCACTACATCTCTTTTTCTTTTATTTTGGGATATTTTTCTATATTTTTCTCNGGAGGAGATTCATTCCCAGGAGGAGACCCATCCGCAGGCAGGCACAGAGCAGGCTGCCCCACATCAGGAGGTTCCCCATCAGATTGAGGCTGCAGATCCGGAGATCCCGATCCAGTCAGTACCTCCTCTGCAGCAACCAGATCCTCAGCCAGTCACCACCACTGAGACACCAGCTACCATCCCTACCAGTGATGACATCCATTCACACCCGGCTTGACTGAGCATCAGGGACGATGCTTCACTTTAAGTGTGGGGAAATCGCCATCTCTGGCGTTTTATTTTGATGAACCACTACATCTCTTTTTCTTTTATTTTGGGATATTTTTCTATATTTTTCTCTTTATTTTTATTTTCTGAGTACTTATACACTGCCACTCTTATGTATTTTTACTCTATTTTCTACATTTTGTATTTTTAGTTCATATTTTAGTTATTTAGTTATTTAGTTTAGTCTGCAATTCTAACTTATTAGTGGATCAATTAGTATAGTTTACCCTTTTTAACATAAAGATAGCTTAGTTATAGCTTAGTTTAATTTGATAAATATAAAAAGGAAGTAAGCTAGGAACTTGAACATAACAGATTAAAATCCATAAACCCTGTATATATAGCATTACATCATGTAGTTAAGTTAACAACATTTCATCAAGGAGTAACACTAAAACTTTAAAGCCATTCAATATAAGTTTTACATTGAGAATAATGAGAATTTTTAACTAAACCTGTATGACATACATAACTGATAAATGATTTTTGAGCTAGAGAACACATAGCCTGTGAGTTTTGAGCTTAATTGTATGGTTACATTTAAACCATAATTTTTATTCCTGTGTGTTCCACCCTTCTTTTATATTCTGATATTCTTTACTTTGTTTTAATCTATATGTCCAAATATAGAATATAGATATAGATACATACCAAAAGAATGATTGAGGCCATCAATTGATTTTAAGCTCACTTATCCCAAAATAACCAATGCACATGGAATAAGAACAAAAGTTGAAACATGAGCATGTAACATCCAAAAGTGGGAAAAGTATGGGAAAATAGGTAAAAAAGTTTTGTCTTACTAAATATGTATGTTAGGTGAGATTTTAGTCTAATTAAGGATTCACTTATTAGCTCACTTAGCCTTATACATATATCCTTACCTTTACCTTGGCCCCATTACAACCTTAATTAAAGACCTCATGATTTTTGGTATGACTGTATTCTATAATTGTTGATTGGTTAGATGAAGAACAAAGTTATAGAAAGGAAGAATAAAAAGAGGAATAGAGTGATTAACCCAATAAACACTGAGTAACTAGAGAGTAAACACAAATCTAGTGAGGGTTCAATAGCTCATTAACATTTATCTCTGTTTGAATTATCTAATTGTCTTGCAAATGTTTCTTCTCCCATCTCAATTGTAAAAGTGCTTATTGATTATCTAAGGCTTGGCTATATATACATATATGACTCCTTGAGAATGTGAATTAATTTAACTACCTGTAAGTTTTATATATGAGTGAATAAATTAGAATTGCATGATGCATCATTCATTTAGGTAGTTGCATTTAGAATAGGTTGCATTGCATAACATTCCACCACTTTAACCTTACCTTATTCTTTACCTTGGATTTAGCATGAGACATGCTATTGTTTAAGTGTGGGGAGGTTGATAAACCCATATTTCATGAGTTATTTTGTGCTTAATTTGAGTGATTTATTCAATCCTTCACCCACTTATTCATATTAATTGCATGGTTTTACTTTCCCTTCCTTATTATGTGATATATGTGAAATACATGTTTCCTAAGCTTTAAAATTAATTATTTTTAATTACCTTTGTTCCATTCGATGCCGTGATTAGTGTGTTGAGTAGTTTCAGATTTTCTAAGGCAGAATGACTTAAAGGATGGAAAGGAAACATACAACATTGGAAGGAAAGCACAAAACGGAGCTTCTGAGGAAATTGGCATCCACGCGATCGCATGGGCGACGCGGACGCGTGCTAAGCGCAAAGAAGCAGCGACGCGGTCGCATGACTGACGCGACCGCGCGCCTTAAGCAGAACGCACATGACACGGTCGCATGACAAACGCGACCGCATGGCAAGCAAAAGCTCCGAACGACGCGACCGCGTGACCCACGCGGACGCGTGACAGAGGCCACGCACCAGAAATTGTAGAAAACGCTCATAGCGAATTTTGAAGCCCTTTTTGGCCCAAATCCAAGTCCAGAAGGCATAGACCAGAGGTTATGAATCAGCACGATGTAAAAAAAAACCAGAAAAAAAAAACCGAAGGAGCCTGCCAAAGATGAGGCCGTTACGGCTCTCCTTTAGGAGTCCCCCTCGGGATAGTGTCATTTAAAGAACGAGGGGCAGCACGACGTAAAAAAAACCAGAGGAGCCTGCTGAATATGAGGCCATTACGGCTCGTCTTTAGGTGTCCTCCTCGGGATAGCGTCATTTAAGGAATGAGGGTCCGCTCGTCGTAAAAAAAATCGGAAGAAAACCGTAGGAGCCTGCCGAAGATGTGGCCATTACAGCTAGCCTTTAGGTGTCTCGGGATAGCGTCATTTAAAGAATGAGGGTCAGGACGACGTAAAAAAAACTGGAAAAAATACCGGAGGAGCCTGCCGAAGATGTGGCCATTACGGCTCGCCTTTAGGTGTCTTTCTCGGGATAGCGTCAATTAAAAAACGACGGTCAGCAGAACGTAAAAAAAAAAACCAACAAAAAAAACCCGGAGGAGCCTGCCGAAGATGAGGCCATTACGGCTCGCCTTTAGGTGTCCATCTGGGGACAGCGTCGTTTAAAGAACGACGGTCGGCACGATGTAAAAAAATAACCGGAGGAGCCTGCCGAAGATGAGGCCATTACGGCTCCCGTTTAGGTGTCCTACTCAAGATAGTGTCATTTAAAGAACGAGGGTCAGCACGACGTAAAAAAAACCATAAAAAAAAACTAAAGGAGCCTGCCGAAGATGACGCCATTACGGCTCGCCTTTAGGTATCCTCCTCGGGATAGTGTCATTTAAAGAACGAGGGTCAGCATGATGTAAAAAAAAGGGAAAAAAACCGGAGGAGCCTGGCGAAAATGAGGCCATTACGGTTCGCCTTTAGGTGTCCTCCTCGGGATAGCGTCATTTAAAGAGCGAGGGTCAGCACGTAGTAAAAAAAAACCGGAGGAGCCTGCCGTAGATGAGGCCATTACGGCTCGCCTTTAGGTGTCCTCCTCAGGATAGCGTTATCTAAAGAATTATGGTCAGCACGTAGTGAAAAAAAAACCAGAAAAAAAATGGGAGGAGCCTGCCGAAGATGAGGCCATTACGGCTCACCTTTAGATGTCCTCCTCGGGATAGTGTCATTTAAAGAACGAGGGGCAGCACGACGTAAATAAAATGAAAAAAAAACCGGAGGAGCCTGCTGAAGATGAGGCCATTACGGCTCGCCTCTAGGCGTACTCCTCGGGATAGCGTCATTTAAAGAACGATGGTCAGGACGTCGTAAAAAAATTGAAAAAAACCCATAAGAGATTGCCGAAGATTTGGCCATTATAGCTAGCCTTTAGGTGTCCTCGGGATAGCGTCATTTAAAGAACGAGGGTCAGCACGATGTAAAAAAAATCCAGAAAAAAAACCGAAGGAGCCTGCCGAAGATGAGGCCATTACGGCTCCCGTTTAGGTGTCCTCCTCGAGATAGTGTCATTTAAAGAACGAGGGTCAGCACGACGTAAAAAAAAACCAAAAAAAAAACCAGAGGAGCCTGCCGAAGATGAGGGCATTACGGCTCGCCTTTAGGTGTCCTCCTCGAGATAGCGTCATTTAAAGAACGAGGGTCAGCATGATGTAAAAAAAAGGAAAAAAAAACCGGAGGAGCCTGGCGAAAATATGGCCACTACGGCTCGCCTTTAGCTGTCCTCCTCAGGATAGCGTCATTTAAAGAATGAGGGTCAGCTCGTCGTAAAAAAAAATCGGAAGAAAATCATAGGAGCCTGCCGAAGACGTGGCCATTACGGCTAGCCATTAGGTGTCCTCGGGATAGCGTCATTTAAAGAACGAGGGTCAGCATGACGTAAAAAAAAACTGGAAAAAAAACCGGAGGAGCCTGCCGTAGATGAGGCCATTACGGCTCGCCTTGAGGTGTCTTCCTCGGGATAGCGTCAATTAAAAAATGACGGTCAGCAGAACGTAAAAAAAAACCAACAAAAAAAACCCGGAGGAGCCTGCCGGAGATGAGGCCATTACGGCTCACCTTTAGGTGTCCATCCCGGGACAGCGTCATTTAAAGAACGATGGTCGGCACGACGTAAAAAAAACCAGAGGAGCCTGCCGAAGATGAGGCCATTACGGCTCGCCTTTAGGTGTCCTCCTCGGGATAGCATTATTTAAAGAACGAGGGTCAGCATGATGTAAAAAAAAGGGGAAAAAACTGGAGGAGCCTGCCGAAAATGAGGCCATTACGGCTCGCCTTTAGGTGTCCTCCTCGAGATAGCGTCATTTAAAGAACGAGGGATAGCACGACGTAAAGAACAAGGGTCAGCACGACGTAAAAAAAACCATAAAAGAAAACCAGAGGAGCCTGACGAAGATGAGGCCATTACGGCTCGTCTTTAGGTGTCCTATTCGGGATAGCGTCATTTAAAGAACGAGGGATAGCACGACGTAAAGAACAAGGGTCAGCACGACGTAAAAAAAACCATAAAAGAAAACCAGAGGAGCCTGACGAAGATGAGGCCATTACGGCTCGTCTTTAGGTGTCCTATTCGGGATAGCGTCATTTAAAGAACGAGGGATAGCACGACGTAAAGAACAAGGGTCAGCACGACGTAAAAAAAACCATAAAAGAAAACCAGAGGAGCCTGACGAAGATGAGGCCATTACGGCTCGTCTTTAGGTGTCCTATTCGGGATAGCGTCATTTAAAGAACGAGGGATAGCACGACGTAAAGAACAAGGGTCAGCACGACGTAAAAAAAACCATAAAAGAAAACCAGAGGAGCCTGACGAAGATGAGGCCATTACGGCTCGTCTTTAGGTGTCCTATTCGGGATAGCGTCATTTAAAGAACGAGGGATAGCACGACGTAAAGAACAAGGGTCAGCACGACGTAAAAAAAAATGAAAAAAAACCGGAGGAGCCTGCCGAAGATGAGGCCATTACGGCTCCCCTTTAGGTGTCTTCCTAAGATAGTATCATTTAAAGAACGAGGGTCAGCACGACGTAAAAAAAACCATAAAAGAAAACCAGAGGAGCCTGACGAAGATGAGGCCATTACGGCTCGCCTTTAGTTGTCCTCCTCGGGATAGCTTCATTTAAAGAGCGAGTGTCAGCACGATGTAAAAAAAAACCAGAAAAAAAAGAAGGTGCCTGCCAAAGATGAGGCCATTACGGCTCTCCTTTAGGTGTTCTCCTCGGGATAGTGTCATTTAAAGAACGAGGGGCAGCTTGACGTAAAAAAAACTAGAGGAGCCTGCTGAATATGAGGCCCTTACGGCTCGTCTTTAGGTGTCCTATTCGGGATAGCGTCATTTAAAGAATGAGGGTCAGCTCGTCGTAAAAAAAATCAGAAGAAAACCGTAGGAGCCTTCCGAAGATATGGCCATTACGGCTAGCCTTTAGGTGTCCTCGGGATAGCGTCATTTAAAGAACGAGGGTCAGCACGACGTAAAAAAAACTGGAAAAAAAACCGGAGGAGCCTGCCTAAGATGAGGCCATTACGGCTCGCCTTTAGGTGTCTTCCTCGGGATAGCGTCAATTAAAAAATGACGGTCAGCAGAACGTAAAAAAAAAACCAACAAAAAAAACCCGGAGGAGCCTGCCGAAGATGAGGCCATTACGGCTCGCCTTTAGGTGTCCTTCCTCATGATAGCGTTATTTAAAGAATTAGGGTCAGCACGTAGTGAAAAAAAACCAGAAGAAACTGGAGGTGCCTGCCGAAGATGAGGCCATTACTGCTCACCTTTAGATGTCCTCCTCGGGATAGTGTCATTTAAAGAACGAGGGTCAGCACGATGTAAAAAAAACCAGAAAAAAAAAAAGAAGGAGCCTGCCGAAGATGAGGCCATTAAGGCTCTCCTTTAGGTGTCCTCCTCGGGATAGTGTCATTTAAAGAAAAAAGGGCAGCACGACGTAAAAAAAACCAGAGAAACCTGCTGAATATGAGGCCATTACGGCTCGTCTTTAGGTGTCCTCCTCGGGATAGCGTCATTTAAAGAATGAGGGTAAGCTCGTCGTAAAAAAAATCGGAAGAAAACCGTAGGAGCCTGCCGAAGATGTGGCCATTACGGCTAGCCTTTAGGTGTCCTCGAGATAGCATCATTTAAAGAACAAGCGTCAGCACGACTTAAAAAAAAACTGTAAAAAAACCGGAGGAGCCTGCCGAAGATGAGGCCATTACGGCTTGCCTTTAGGTGTCTTTCTCGGGATAGCGTCAATTAAAAAACGACGGTCAGCAGAACGTAAAAAAAAAACCAACAAAAAAAACCCAGAGGAGCCTGCCGAAGATGAGTCCATTACGGCTTGCCTTTAGGTGTCCATCCCAGGACAGCGTAATTTAAAGAACGATGGTCGGCACGACGTAAAAAAAAACCGGAGGAGCCTGCCGAAGATGAGGCCATTACGGCTCCCGTTTAGGTGTCCTCCTCGAGATAGCGTCATTTAAAGAACGAGGGATAGCACGACGTAAAAAAACCATAAAAAAAAAAACAGAGGAGCTTGCCGAAGATGAGGCCATTACGGCTCGCCTTTAGGTGTCCTCCTTGGGATAGCGTCATTTAAAGAACGAGGGTCAGCATGATGTAAAAAAAAGGGAAAAAAACCGGAGGAGCCTTGCGAAAATGAGGCCATTACAGTTCGCCTTTAGGTGTCCTCCTCGGGATAGCGTCATTTAAAGAACGAGGGTCAGCACGTAGAAAAAAAAAACCGGAGGAGCCTGCCGCAGATGAGGCCATTACAGCTCACCTTTAGGTGTCCTCCTCAGGATAGCGTTATTTAAAGAATTAGGGTCAGCACGTAGTGAAAAAAAAAACCAGAAAAAAACGGGAGGAGCCTGCCGAAGATGAGGCCATTACGGCTCACCTATAGATGTCCTCCTCGGGATAGTGTCATTTAAAGAACGAGGGGCAGCACGACGTAAAAAAAATGAAAAAAAAAAAACCGGAGGAGCCTGCTGAAGATGAGGCCATTACGGCACGCCTCTGGGCGTACTCCTCGGGATAGCGTCATTTAAAGAACGATGGTCAAGACGTCGTAAAAAAAAATCGGAAAAAAACCATAGGAGATTGCCGAAGATGTGGCCATTACGGCTAGCCTTTAGGTGCCCCAGGATAGCGTCATTTAAAGAACGAGGGTCAGCACGATGTAAAAAAAACCAGAAAAAAAAACCGAAGGAGCCTGCCGATGATGAGGCCATTACGGCTAGCCTTTAGGTGTCCCCGGGATAGTGTCATTTAAAGAACGAGGGGCAGCACGACGTAAAAAAAACCATAAAAAAAAACCAGAGGAGCCTGCCGAAGATGAGGCCATTACGGCTTGTCTTTATGTGTCCTCCTCGGGATAGTGTCATTTAAAGAACGAGGGGCAGCACGACGTAAAATAAACCAGAGGAGCCTGCTGAATATGAGGCCATTACGGCTTGTCTTTATGTGTCCTCCTCGGGATAGCGTCATTTAAAGAATGAGGGTCAGCTCATCGTAAAAAAAAATCGGAAGAAAACCGTATGAGCCTGCCGAAGATGTGGCCATTACGGCTAGCCTTTAGGTGTCCTCGGGATAGCGTCATTTAAAGAACGAGGGTCAGCACGACGTAAAAAAACTGGAAAAAAAACCGGAGGAGCCTGCCGAAGATGAGGCCATTACGGCTCGCCTTTAGGTGTCTTTATCGGGATAGCGTCAATTAAAAAACGACGGTCAGCAGAACGTAAAAAAAAAACCAACAAAAGGTGTCCTCCTCGGGATAGCGTCATTTAAAGAACGAGGGTCAGCACGACGTAAAAAAACTGGAAAAAAAACCGGAGGAGCCTGCCGAAGATGAGGCCATTAGAACGAGGCTTTAGGTGTCCATCCCGGGACAGCGTCATTTAAAGAACGATGGTCGGCACGATGTAAAAAAAATACCGGAGGAGCCTGCCGAAGATGAGGCCATTACGGCTCCCATTTAGGTGTCCTCCTCGAGATAGTGTCATTTAAAGAACGAGGGTCAGCACGACGTAAAAAAAACCATAAAAAAAACCAGAGGAGCCTGCCGAAGATGAGGGCATTACGGCTCGCCTTTAGGTGTCCTCCTCGAGATAGCGTCATTTAAAGAACGAGGGTCAGCATGATGTAAAAAAAAGGGAAAAAACCGGAGGAGCCTTGCGAAAATGAGGCCATTACGGTTCGCCTTTAGGTGTCCTCCTCGGGATAGCGTCATTTAAAGAGCGAGGGTTAGCACGTAGTAAAAAAAAACCGGAGGAGCATGCCACAGATGAGGCCATTACGGCTCGCCTTTAGGGGTACTCCTCAGGATAGCGTTATCTAAAGAATTAGGGTCAGCACGTAGTGAAACCGGAGGAGCCTGCCGAAGATGAGGCCATTACGGCTCGCCTTTAGGTGTCCTCCTCGGGATAGCGTCATTTAAAGAGCGAGGGTTAGCACGTAGTAAAAAAAAACCGGAGGAGCATGCCACAGATGAGGCCATTACGGCTCGCCTTTAGGGGTACTCCTCAGGATAGCGTTATCTAAAGAATTAGGGTCAGCACGTAGTGAAACCGGAGGAGCCTGCCGAAGATGAGGCCATTACGGCTCGCCTTTAGGTGTCCTCCTCGGGATAGCGTCATTTAAAGAGCGAGGGTTAGCACGTAGTAAAAAAAAACCGGAGGAGCATGCCACAGATGAGGCCATTACGGCTCGCCTTTAGGGGTACTCCTCAGGATAGCGTTATCTAAAGAATTAGGGTCAGCACGTAGTGAAACCGGAGGAGCCTGCCGAAGATGAGGCCATTACGGCTCACCTTTAGATGTCCTCCTCGGGATGGTGTCATTTAAAGAACGAGGGGCAACACGACGTAAAAAAAATGAAAAAAAAAACCGGAGGATTCTGCTGAAGATGAGCCCATTACGGCTCGCCTTTAGGCGTACTCCTCGGGATAGCGTCATTTAAAGAACGCGGGTCAGCACGATGTAAAAAAAATCAGAAAAAAAAACCGAAGGAGCCTGCCGAAGATGAGGCCATTACGGCTCTCCTTTAGGTGTCTTCCTCGTGATAGTGTCATTTAAAGAATGAGGGGCAGCACAACGTAAAAAAAACGATAAAAAGAATCCAGAGGAGCCTGCCGAAGATGAGGCCATTACGGCTCGCCTTTAGGTGTCCTCCTCGGGATAGCGTCATTTAAAGAACGAGGGTCAGCATGATGTAAAAAAAAGGGAAAAAAACTGGAGGAGCCTGCCGAAAATGAGGCCATTACGGCTCGCCTTTAGGTGTCCTCCTCAGGATAGCGTCATTTAAAGAACGAGGGTCAGCATGATGTAAAAAAAAGGGAAAAAAACTGGAGGAGCCTGCCGAAAATGAGGCCATTACGGCTCGCCTTTAGGTGTCCTCCTCGGGATAGCCTGAATTAAAGAACGAGGGTCAGCACGATGTAAAAAAAAACTAGAGGAGCCTGCCAAATATGAGGCCATTACGGTTCTCCTTTAGGTGTCCTCCTCGGGATAGTCTCATTTAAAGAACGAGGGGCAGCACGACGTAAAAAAAATAGGAGGAGCCTGCTGAATATGAGGCCATTACGGTTCTCCTTTAGGTGTCCTCCTCGGGATACGTCATTTAAAGAGCGAGGGTCAGCACGTCGTAAAAAAAATCGGAAGAAAACCAGAGGAGCCTGCCGAAGATGAGGCCATTACGGTTCTCCTTTAGGTGTCCTCCTCGGGATACGTCATTTAAAGAACGAGGGGCAGCACGACGTAAAAAAACACCGGTGGAGCCTGTCGAAGATGAGGCCATTACGGCCCCCCTTTAGGTGTCTTCCTAAGATAGCGTCATTTAAAGAACGAGGTCAGCACGACGTAAAAAAAACCATAAAAAAAAACCAGAGGAGCCTGCCGAAGATGAGGTCATTACGGCTCGCCTTTAGGTGTCCTCCTCGGGATACGTCATTTAAAGAGCGAGGGTCAGCACGTAGTAAAAAAAAATCGGAGGAGCCTGCCGAAGATGAGGCCATTACGGCTCGCCTTTAGGTGTCCTCCTCGGGATACGTCATTTAAAGAGCGAGGGTCAGCACGTAGTAAAAAAAAATCGGAGGAGCCTGCCGAAGATGAGGCCATTACGGCTCGCCTTTAGGTGTCCTCCTCGGGATACGTCATTTAAAGAGCGAGTGTCAGCACGATGTAAAAAAAACCAGAAAAAAAAAGAAGGTGCCTGCCGAAGATGAGGCCATTACGGCTCTCCTTTAGGTGTTCTCCTCGGGATAGTGTCATTTAAAGAACGAGGGGCAGCATGACGTAAAAAAAACCAGAGGAGCCTGCTGAATATGAGGCCCTTACGGCTCGACTTTAGGTGTCCTATTCGGGATAGCGTCATTTAAAGAATGAGGGTCAGCTCGTCGTAAAAAAAATCGGAAGAAAACCGTAGGAGCCTTCCGAAGATGTGGCCATTACGGCTAGCCTTTAGGTGTCCTCGGGATAGCGTCATTTAAAGAACGAGGGTCTGCACGACGCAAAAAAAACTGGAAAAAAAACCGGAGGAGCCTGCCTAAGATGAGGCCATTACGGCTCGCCTTTAGGTGTCTTCCTCGGGATAGCGTCAATTAAAAAACGACGGTCAGCAGAACGTAAAAAAAACCAACAAAAAAAAATCGGAGGAGCCTGCCGAAGATGAGGCCATTACGGCTCGCCTTTAGGTGTCCATCCCGGGACAGCGTCATTTAAAGAACGATGGTCGGCACGACGTAAAAAAAAACCAGAGGAGCCTGCCGCAGATGAGGCCATTACGGCTCCCGTTTAGGTGTCCTCCTCGAGATAGCGTCATTTAAAGAATGAGGGTCAGCACGACGTAAAAAAAACCAGAGAAGCCTGACGAAGATGAGGCCATTACGGCTCGCCTTTAGGTGTCCTCCTCGGGATAGCGTCATTTAAAGAACGAGGGTCAGCATGATGTAAAAAAAAGGGAAAAAAAACCGGAGGAGCCTGCCGAAAATGAGGCCATTACGGCTCGCCTTTAGGTGTCCTCCTCGGGATAGTGTCATTTAAAAAACGAGTGTCAGCACGTAGTAAAAAAAAACCAGAGGAGCCTGCCGCAGATAAGGCCATAACGGCTTTCCTTTAGGTGTCCTCCTCATGATAGCGTTATTTAAAGAATTAGGGTCAGCACATAGAAAACCATAAAAAAAAACCAGAGGAGCCTGCCGAAGATGAGGCCATTACGGCTCGCCTTTAGAATGAGGGTCAGCTCGTCGTAAAAAAAATCGGAAAAAAACCATAGGAGATTGCCGAAGATGTGGCCATTACGACTAGCCTTTAGGTGTCCTCGGGATAGCGTCATTTAAAGAACGAGGGTCAGCACGATGTAAAAAAAAACCAGAAAAAAAAAAACCGAAGGAGCCTGCCGAAGATGAGGCCATTATGGCTCTCCTTTAGGTGTCCTCCTCGGGATAGTGTCATTTAAAGAACGAGGGGCAGCACGACGTAAAAAAAATAGGAGGAGCCTGCTGAATATGAGGCCATTACGGCTTGTCTTTATGTGTCCTCCTCGGGATAGCGTCATTTAAAGAACGAGGGTCAGCACGATGTAAAAAAAAACCAGAAAAAAAAAAACCGAAGGAGCCTGCCGAAGATGAGGCCATTATGGCTCTCCTTTAGGTGTCCTCCTCGGGATAGTGTCATTTAAAGAACGAGGGGCAGCACGACGTAAAAAAAATAGGAGGAGCCTGCTGAATATGAGGCCATTACGGCTTGTCTTTATGTGTCCTCCTCGGGATAGCGTCATTTAAAGAACGAGGGTCAGCACGATGTAAAAAAAAACCAGAAAAAAAAAAACCGAAGGAGCCTGCCGAAGATGAGGCCATTATGGCTCTCCTTTAGGTGTCCTCCTCGGGATAGTGTCATTTAAAGAACGAGGGGCAGCACGACGTAAAAAAAATAGGAGGAGCCTGCTGAATATGAGGCCATTACGGCTTGTCTTTATGTGTCCTCCTCGGGATAGCGTCATTTAAAGAACGAGGGTCAGCACGATGTAAAAAAAAACCAGAAAAAAAAAAACCGAAGGAGCCTGCCGAAGATGAGGCCATTATGGCTCTCCTTTAGGTGTCCTCCTCGGGATAGTGTCATTTAAAGAACGAGGGGCAGCACGACGTAAAAAAAATAGGAGGAGCCTGCTGAATATGAGGCCATTACGGCTTGTCTTTATGTGTCCTCCTCGGGATAGCGTCATTTAAAGAACGAGGGTCAGCACGATGTAAAAAAAAACCAGAAAAAAAAAAACCGAAGGAGCCTGCCGAAGATGAGGCCATTATGGCTCTCCTTTAGGTGTCCTCCTCGGGATAGTGTCATTTAAAGAACGAGGGGCAGCACGACGTAAAAAAAATAGGAGGAGCCTGCTGAATATGAGGCCATTACGGCTTGTCTTTATGTGTCCTCCTCGGGATAGCGTCATTTAAAGAACGAGGGTCAGCACGATGTAAAAAAAAACCAGAAAAAAAAAAACCGAAGGAGCCTGCCGAAGATGAGGCCATTATGGCTCTCCTTTAGGTGTCCTCCTCGGGATAGTGTCATTTAAAGAACGAGGGGCAGCACGACGTAAAAAAAATAGGAGGAGCCTGCTGAATATGAGGCCATTACGGCTTGTCTTTATGTGTCCTCCTCGGGATAGCGTCATTTAAAGAACGAGGGTCAGCACGATGTAAAAAAAAACCAGAAAAAAAAAAACCGAAGGAGCCTGCCGAAGATGAGGCCATTATGGCTCTCCTTTAGGTGTCCTCCTCGGGATAGTGTCATTTAAAGAACGAGGGGCAGCACGACGTAAAAAAAATAGGAGGAGCCTGCTGAATATGAGGCCATTACGGCTTGTCTTTATGTGTCCTCCTCGGGATAGCGTCATTTAAAGAACGAGGGTCAGCACGATGTAAAAAAAAACCAGAAAAAAAAAAACCGAAGGAGCCTGCCGAAGATGAGGCCATTATGGCTCTCCTTTAGGTGTCCTCCTCGGGATAGTGTCATTTAAAGAACGAGGGGCAGCACGACGTAAAAAAAATAGGAGGAGCCTGCTGAATATGAGGCCATTACGGCTTGTCTTTATGTGTCCTCCTCGGGATAGCGTCATTTAAAGAACGAGGGTCAGCACGATGTAAAAAAAAACCAGAAAAAAAAAAACCGAAGGAGCCTGCCGAAGATGAGGCCATTATGGCTCTCCTTTAGGTGTCCTCCTCGGGATAGTGTCATTTAAAGAACGAGGGGCAGCACGACGTAAAAAAAATAGGAGGAGCCTGCTGAATATGAGGCCATTACGGCTTGTCTTTATGTGTCCTCCTCGGGATAGCGTCATTTAAAGAACGAGGGTCAGCACGATGTAAAAAAAAACCAGAAAAAAAAAAACCGAAGGAGCCTGCCGAAGATGAGGCCATTATGGCTCTCCTTTAGGTGTCCTCCTCGGGATAGTGTCATTTAAAGAACGAGGGGCAGCACGACGTAAAAAAAATAGGAGGAGCCTGCTGAATATGAGGCCATTACGGCTTGTCTTTATGTGTCCTCCTCGGGATAGCGTCATTTAAAGAACGAGGGTCAGCACGATGTAAAAAAAAACCAGAAAAAAAAAAACCGAAGGAGCCTGCCGAAGATGAGGCCATTATGGCTCTCCTTTAGGTGTCCTCCTCGGGATAGTGTCATTTAAAGAACGAGGGGCAGCACGACGTAAAAAAAATAGGAGGAGCCTGCTGAATATGAGGCCATTACGGCTTGTCTTTATGTGTCCTCCTCGGGATAGCGTCATTTAAAGAACGAGGGTCAGCACGATGTAAAAAAAAACCAGAAAAAAAAAAACCGAAGGAGCCTGCCGAAGATGAGGCCATTATGGCTCTCCTTTAGGTGTCCTCCTCGGGATAGTGTCATTTAAAGAACGAGGGGCAGCACGACGTAAAAAAAATAGGAGGAGCCTGCTGAATATGAGGCCATTACGGCTTGTCTTTATGTGTCCTCCTCGGGATAGCGTCATTTAAAGAACGAGGGTCAGCACGATGTAAAAAAAAACCAGAAAAAAAAAAACCGAAGGAGCCTGCCGAAGATGAGGCCATTATGGCTCTCCTTTAGGTGTCCTCCTCGGGATAGTGTCATTTAAAGAACGAGGGGCAGCACGACGTAAAAAAAATAGGAGGAGCCTGCTGAATATGAGGCCATTACGGCTTGTCTTTATGTGTCCTCCTCGGGATAGCGTCATTTAAAGAACGAGGGTCAGCACGATGTAAAAAAAAACCAGAAAAAAAAAAACCGAAGGAGCCTGCCGAAGATGAGGCCATTATGGCTCTCCTTTAGGTGTCCTCCTCGGGATAGTGTCATTTAAAGAACGAGGGGCAGCACGACGTAAAAAAAATAGGAGGAGCCTGCTGAATATGAGGCCATTACGGCTTGTCTTTATGTGTCCTCCTCGGGATAGCGTCATTTAAAGAACGAGGGTCAGCACGATGTAAAAAAAAACCAGAAAAAAAAAAACCGAAGGAGCCTGCCGAAGATGAGGCCATTATGGCTCTCCTTTAGGTGTCCTCCTCGGGATAGTGTCATTTAAAGAACGAGGGGCAGCACGACGTAAAAAAAATAGGAGGAGCCTGCTGAATATGAGGCCATTACGGCTTGTCTTTATGTGTCCTCCTCGGGATAGCGTCATTTAAAGAACGAGGGTCAGCACGATGTAAAAAAAAACCAGAAAAAAAAAAACCGAAGGAGCCTGCCGAAGATGAGGCCATTATGGCTCTCCTTTAGGTGTCCTCCTCGGGATAGTGTCATTTAAAGAACGAGGGGCAGCACGACGTAAAAAAAATAGGAGGAGCCTGCTGAATATGAGGCCATTACGGCTTGTCTTTATGTGTCCTCCTCGGGATAGCGTCATTTAAAGAACGAGGGTCAGCACGATGTAAAAAAAAACCAGAAAAAAAAAAACCGAAGGAGCCTGCCGAAGATGAGGCCATTATGGCTCTCCTTTAGGTGTCCTCCTCGGGATAGTGTCATTTAAAGAACGAGGGGCAGCACGACGTAAAAAAAATAGGAGGAGCCTGCTGAATATGAGGCCATTACGGCTTGTCTTTATGTGTCCTCCTCGGGATAGCGTCATTTAAAGAACGAGGGTCAGCACGATGTAAAAAAAAACCAGAAAAAAAAAAACCGAAGGAGCCTGCCGAAGATGAGGCCATTATGGCTCTCCTTTAGGTGTCCTCCTCGGGATAGTGTCATTTAAAGAACGAGGGGCAGCACGACGTAAAAAAAATAGGAGGAGCCTGCTGAATATGAGGCCATTACGGCTTGTCTTTATGTGTCCTCCTCGGGATAGCGTCATTTAAAGAATGAGGGTCAGCTCGTCGTAAAAAAAATCGGAAAAAAACCATAGGAGATTGCCGAAGATGTGGCCATTACGACTAGCCTTTAGGTGTCCTCGGGATAGCGTCATTTAAAGAACGAGGGTCAGCACGATGTAAAAAAAAACCAGAAAAAAAAAAACCGAAGGAGCCTGCCGAAGATGAGGCCATTACGGCTCTCCTTTAGGTGTCCTCCTCGGGATAGTGTCATTTAAAGAACGAGGGGCAGCACGACGTAAAAAAAACCATAAAAAAAAACCAGAGGAGCCTGCCGAAGATGAGGCCATTACGGCTCGCCTTTAGATGTCCTCCTCGGGATAGCGTCATTTAAAGAACGAGGGTCAGCATGATGTAAAAAAAAGGGAAAAAAAACCAGAGGAGCCTGCCGAAAATGGGGCCATTACGGCTCGCCTTTAGGTGTCCTCCTCAGGATAGCATCATTTAAAGAATTAGGGTCAGCACGTAGTGAAAAAAACCGGAAAAAAACCGGAGGAGCCCGCAGAAGATGAGGCCATTACGGCTCCCGTTTAGGTGTCCTCCTCGAGATAGCGTCATTTAAAGAACGAGGGTCAGCACGATGTAAAAAAAAACCAGAAAAAAAACGAAGGAGGCTGCCGAAGATGAGGCCATTACGACTCTCCTTTAGGTGTCCTCCTCGGGATAGTGTCATTTAAAGAACGAGGGGCAGCACGACGTAAAATAAACCAGAGGAGCCTGCTGAATATGAGGCCATTACGGCTTG
>NW_015495933.1:24778-26275 GCF_000816755.2 Arachis ipaensis
TCTTTATCGGGATAGCGTCAATTAAAAAACGACGGTCAGCAGAACGTAAAAAAAAAACCAACAAAAAAAATCCAGAGGAGCCTGCCGAAGATGAGGCCATTACGGCTCCCCTTTAGGTGTCCATCCCGGGACAGCGTCATTTAAAGAACGATGGTCGGCACGATGTAAAAAAAAAAATCGGAGGAGCCTGCCGAAGATGAGGCCATTACGGCTCCCATTTAGGTGTCCTCCTCGAGATAGTGTCATTTAAAGAACGAGGGTCAGCACGACGTTAAAAAAACCATAAAAAAAACCAGAGGAGCCTGCCGAAGATGAGGCCATTACGGCTCGCCTTTAGGTGTCCTCCTCGGGATAGCGTCATTTAAAGAACGAGAGTCAGCACGACGTAAAAAAAATTCGGAAAAAAAATCGGAGGAACCTGCCGAAGATGAGGCCATTACGACTCTTCTTTAGGTGTTCTCCTCGGGATAGCGTCATTTAAAGAACGAGGGTCAGCATGATGTAAAAAAAAGGAAAAAAAAACCGGAGGAGCCTGGCGAAAATGAGGGCATTACGGTTCGCCTTTAGGTGTCCTCCTCGGGATAGCGTCATTTAGAGAGCGAGGGTCAGCACGTAGTAAAAAAAAACCGGAGGAGCCTGCCGCAGATGAGGCCATTACGGCTCGCCTTTAGGAGTCCTCCTCAGGATAGCGTTATTTAAAGAATTAGGCTCAGCACGTAGTGAAAAAAAAAACCAGAAAAAAATGGGAGGAGCCTGCCGAAGATGAGGCCATTACGGCTCACCTTTAGATGTCCTCCTCGGGATAGTGTCATTTAAAGAACGAGGGGCAGCACGACGTAAAAAAAATGAAAAAAAAAACCGGAGGAGCTTGCTGAAGTTGAGGCCATTACGGCTCGCCTCTAGGCGTACTCCTCGGGATAGCGTCATTTAAAGAACGAGGGGCAGCACGACGTAAAAAAAATGAAAAAAAAACCGGAGGAGCTTGCTGAAGTTGAGGCCATTACGGCTCGCCTCTAGGCGTACTCCTCGGGATAGCGTCATTTAAAGAACGAGGGTCAGCACGATGTAAAAAAAAAAACCAGAAAAAAAAATCGAAGGAGCCTGCCGAAGATGAGGCCATTACGGCTCTCCTTTCGGTGTCCTCCTCGGGATAGTGTCATTTAAAGAACAAGGGGCAGCACGACGTAAAAAAAACAATAAAAAAAACCGGAGGAGCCTGCCGAAAATGAGGCCATTAAGGCTCGCCTTTAGGTGTCCTCCTCTGGATAGCGTCATTTAAAGAATTAGGGTCAGCACGTAGTGAAAAAATAACCGGAAAAAAACCGGAGGAGCCTGCCGAAGATGAGGCCATTACGGCTCCCGTTTAGGTGTCCTCTTCGAGATAGCGTCATTTAAAGAACGAGTTCAGCACGACGTAAAAAAAACGAAAAAAAAACCGGAGGAGCCTGCTGAAGATGAGGCCATTACGGCTCGCCTCTAGGCGTCCTCATCGGGATA
>NW_015495934.1:0-5907 GCF_000816755.2 Arachis ipaensis
GTTCTTAACTGAATTCTTGCAGATCTGTGATACTGTTAAGACTAATGGAGTAGATCCTGAAGTCTACAAGCTCATGCTTTTTCCTTTTGTTGTGAAAGACAGAGCTAGAATATGGTTGGACTCTCAACCTAAGGATAGCCTGAACTCTTGGGATAAGCTGGTTAAGGCTTTCTTAGCCAAGTTCTTTCCTCCTCAAAAGCTTAGTAAGCTTAGAGTGGATGTTCAAACCTTCAGACAGAAAGAAGGTAAATCCCTCTATGAAGCTTGGGAGAGATACAAGGAACTGACCAAAAAGTGTCCTTCAGAGTAAATAAAATAGAGTAAGAGAAGTCGGTCACTACCCAGCTCAGCTCGAATAAAAGAGGGGTCCCCCAAAAATCTCTTTGTATCGAGATGGTGAGGTTGCCCCCAAATATCTTCCAACACAGTCACAAAAGCATGCTCAACCTCATCAAGCATCTCCCACGAGTATCGAGACACCACAACATTCTTTTGCCAACACAAGGGGAAGGCAGGTTCATTTTTTGACTCTAAGAAAAATCGTCGAGCTCCCTCAACAGATCGGACCTTAAAAAAGTAATTCTTAAAGTCCCTAAAGGACTCGTCATACATAGCAAACACTTTATGTCCTTGAGTAGACTGAAAGGAAATCCAAAAAGCTTTCTTTTTTGAAGAGATCCCGGGCTTAGTCAAAACAAAAAGATAAAGAAAGAGAGTTTGAAAAGGTTTGACATCTAACTCTTGGCAAAGCAACTGAAAGATCTTGATAAAGCCCCAGGAGTTTGGATGGAGCTGGGATGGAGCTACATTACACGACCACAACAAGTCGGTCTCAAAGGAGGTAAAAGGAAGGGTGATGTTCATTTGGCTGAAAAAGTAGTCGTAAGTATAAAAGAAAGGGCGTTCTCCTTTGGTCAGAGCAAGAAAGTAAACCCTTTCATCGGAGTCAGGCACTACCAATTCATAGTTTTTCTCCTGATCCCTACTACTACAGATTCGCTGATGTTTTCTAAGCTTCGCACAGAACTCAGAATTAACTATGGAAACACACATCAGGACGACAGAGTCCAGCCAGTCAGACGTACCCTCAAGGACCTTGGAAGATGTCTCGATAATATTTTTGCGAGAAGACATGGTCAACTAGTCCTACAGCAAAGAAAAAAAGAGAGAGATTACTAAATAAACAACTCGGGCATAACAAAAATAGCTTAGACGAAAACAGATACAATAGCAAAAGGAAACCCTGGGACACAATCCAAGGTCCAGGGGCATCCTTTGGAGGCAGTAACAAAACGAGGAGTCAGGAAAATCTACAAGGTCATCTCAGCAAGAAAAATAACCTTCTTTCAAACAAAAGACACTCCGAGAAGAAAGTCACAAAATCAAAAGGTCATCAAAAATAGACATCTTTCAACAAAACTACTAGAAAAGAAAACTGTCAACAATCGAACAATCACCAAAAGGCACAATCTTTTTTAGAATCAAGTAGTTCATAAGCCACAAAAGGTATGGTCAGAAGTAGTGACAACATGCAAAACCCTAAAAGCATCAAATTATCAGGGAATATACCAAGGAGCATATATAAATCGAAGAAAAACATGCGTCACGGCAACAATCAAGCACGATGATACGAAAAGGTTGAAGCTTTCCAATGTAAATTCAAGACGACCATCAAAACTTTGCCAAAAATAGAACAATGCAAGCACGAAGAAGAACAGTGAAAGTGGTAAAAGAAAGAAACAGAAAGAAAACCTACCTGCAAAAGGGAGGAGACGATGAACGCTGAGAGGTTGAAGACGGAAAACGAGACCAAAGATCACCTTTCAAACAAAGCGAAGTACCAACAACCACCAATGGCGCCATAGAAAGAAGCGTGAAAACGTGAAAACAAAAGTCCCAGGCGAGCGAGAAAAAACGGAAGGGAAAGGAGTTACAGTAAGCAAAGGGAAGAAGAAACGGAAGCAAAATCCTTTGGAAATCCAAATTCAAAATGAAAAAGAGGGAAAAACGGCAAAAAAGAAGAGTTAAGGGGTTATTAAAAACCCTCGCACATTCCCAAGGCAAAGAAACGCGCGTTTTCAAAGGATAAAGGAAAAGAAAAAACGTTCCGTATTCAAAGGAAAACTCTACAAGAAAGAAATCGACAATGCTCGAGCTCGGCTTCTCCAAAGAAAGGGATTAAAAAGTCCTAAGCAAAAGGAAGACCACGCTCGAGCAGGGGCACTGTTCATACCCTGGGTCAAGCTGTTCGACCTGGGATGAATCGACCGACCTCTTCAGGTCAGAACTACCCGACCTCTTTAAAAGAGTTCGACCAAGTCACCAAGAAAGCCCAGAAAGGGCCCAAACAGAGTAACACAACCCCAAACCAAAGGCAGCTCAAGCCTAGAGAGATAAGGGCGGTTTCCATAAAGATAAAGATAACTCCACTCAAAGATAAGATAAGATAACTATCTTATCTCCAGGAAAAGATCACTCTACAACATTATAAATACACTGGAGCACCCAGGTATAACTCATACTCTGATTCTATTAAACACCTGCTTAATACCCTTGCTAACTTAAGCATCGGAGTCCCTTGCGGGTACCACCACCCTCTGGTGACAAAGGATCAGCAGCACCCTCAGTCCAACAAGTCAGACGCAATAGCTCCGGCCACCACCCACAAGTCGGACACATCAGCGCCGACCAGCACCGAAGATCTCGTCCGAGATCGACCTACAGTTTCAGGTAACCCTCGGAACAACAACCAAACAAGCAATAAAGAAGCATAAAAGAATTAAAACAAAATCTAGCAATTGTGAATTGGATAATGAATGGACATTAATTGATGTGCAAGTAAACTTAGTGAATCAAACGAAATATAGAGCTCACACATCAAATGATGACACATATTGAAGTTTGTCCGCAACACCTAAGTGACATAGAGGTGGAATACATGGGTGCTATGGAACTTAGCAAAAAGAAGATAGAAGTTAAAATCAATCACATAGCAAGCATGGTCCACAAAGCTTTACAAAGCTAAAAAATATGTCACTAGCTAAGCTTTCGATCCAGTTTCACAATTCCAAAATCTCAATGCATGAAATAGGTGATGTAAATAAGAGTCAATCATACACAAGCATCACCTAACAAAAAATACATTGATAATCCACAAATTGCCTCATCATAATGAAATGCTTTAAATCACATGGTGGCCAAAACATGTAATTCAAAAGATTTAGAAATATTTGAAGGCAATGTCATAAGTAACAAACAAGATTAATAATCCAACAAGGACAATTAACAACAATGATGTTAAAACAATATCTTATCAGTAATTAGCAACAATAAATAGCAAACAAGATTAATAATCCAACACTTATAATGAAAAACAGAAAATTAAATAGAAATTAAACTAACTAAATAACTACTAACTAACTAACAAAACAAAATGGTAATAGATGGTTATTGGTAGTGTTGGATGATTGTTGAAGAAGGAAAAAAAAAAGAAAAGAAGAGAGGAGAAGGAAAGAAATGGAAAGACGAGAAGAAAAGAAACAAGTGAAATAGGGAGGGGTGTCACGCGTACGCGTGAGTGGCATAAGTGGCATGCGATGCGTACGCATCATTGACGTGCACGCGTGAGTGAAGATAGAGATAAGTGACACGTACGCGTGGGCCACGCGTTCACGTGGGTGAAAATTGTGCCAGACGCACAATTTCAGCACACTACACGCGCAACTCTCTGGTTTTTGTACCGGGCATGAAAAAATTGGGGGTCACGCGTATGCTTGGGTGACGCGTATGCGTGAGGTGTTGGAAACTTGGCGGTCACGCGTACGCGTGGGTGACGCATACGCGTGGCTGGGTGCTCTGTTTTTCAAAATTTTTCCAATTTCTTGCACCAAACCAAGCATTCCAAACCTGCAAACAGCTACCAAAACACCATAAAATCTTATTTAACCTACTAGACTACCAAATAATCTCAACTAACCAAACAAAACATGAAATTAAACTAATTTGCTAACATGTACAAAAAGAGAAAAATGAAAGGAGTTTACCATGGTGGGGTGCCTCCCACCTAGCACTTTTATTTATTGTCCTTAAGTTGGACTTATGGGGAGCTCTTCATCAAGGTGGCTTGTGCTTGAATTCATCTTGGAACTTCCATCAATGCTTGAATCTCCAATAAGCTCCATCTTGGGATCCCACACTTTGTTTTTACACACATCTTCAAGTTGATCACGGTGATTCCCTCCAGGTGGTAGGCAAGCCGAATTCTCACTAAGGTACTAAACTATCCTCCTAGACCCATCCAATTGAGCACTAGTCCAGCCTTTGCTCCTCAATTTTGAGCTTCCAACCATAATGAGTCTAGATTTACAATGCCAACCACTAAACATCCTTCTCTTACGCTTCATTCCACAAAGCACCCTAAGTTGGCCATCCATTTTAAGCAAACCAAATTCAAGTGGGATAATAAAACTAAGAGTGATGAGTTTTACCCACTCAAATGAAGGATTAGATGGCCACATAGGTAGAGAAGTTCCCAATGATCTTGATAAAGCATGTTCCGCTCCCGTCCATCCTCTTCTAGGGGCTTCCACCATTTGACAAGATGGTTCAAGCTCTACCTCTTGCCAAGCTTCCTCAAGTTTACATGCTTCTTCATCAATGTCTTCTAGATCTTCTCCATCACTCAAATCATAAATAGGAGGTTGAGTGAAATCTACCTCAACATCAATTCCAAGTTCAATGGGGAAGGATCCATCAAGCTCAAAAGGATCATATATTGATGCGGAATCATCATAGATAGGAGGACTTGTTGCTTGTGCCATTTCTTCCAATTCTTCACTCACGATATGCCTTGGAGGTTGTGCACTATCCTCCTTAACGTCATTTCCAAATTCCATGGAAGAAGGCTCTTCAACTTGAGATTCCTCTTTGCATTCAACATCTCCTAAATCTTCAACCACTTCTTCTTCTTCTCTAACAATCTCGGCTTCCTCCTCTTATTGCACTTCTTGCTTCAACTCCTCTTCTCCACATTGAAACTCCAAATTCTCCTTCTCTTTGTACTCCTCAACTAATCCTCCACATTTAATAATAAGGGTATCTTTGATAGTTGAGCACAATTATGCCAATTGGCTCATCTCTTCGGTTAAGCTAGCCACAACTTCCCCTTGCTTTTGGAAATGAATTAGAAGTTCTTGTTGTTCTTGAATTAGGGGTTGGAAAGATTGGTCCAATGAAGATGGTAGTAGAAGAGAGGGTTCATTTTTTTAGGGAAATGTATTGTAGTTGGAAGGTGGTTCATCTTGGTGAAAGTCTTGAGGTGGTGTATATGGAAATTATAGTTCTTGGGAGTGTTGGTATTGAAAATATAATGGTTCTAGATGTGGTTCATATGGTGGTTGGTATGGTGGATATGGGTTAGGATCATATGGAGGTGAATGGTGGTATGAGGCTTGTGAATATGGTGGATAACAATGTTGAGTAGGGGGTTCATAAGCATATGGTGGTTACGGTTGATAACCACAAGGAGGTCCACTGTAACAACCCTAGTTTTTGAAAATCAAATGATTAGTTATTTGTGATTTATTATATTTGTTGATAATCTTATTTTAAGAAAATTATTTTACTAAAAGTAATTAAATGGAGTTTCATGATAATTGGAGTTTAAATTAATTAGAATTTTTATATAATCTTTATTAGATATTTAGTATAATTGAAATTATAATTTTAGTAATTGAAAAATAAGAAAGAATTGTATTGTTCAATTTAAGTAATTTTTAATGAATTATGTTCTATTTTATTAATTTGTATTCTTAGAGATTAATTTATTAGAAATGATTAGATTAATTTTTATAAATACTTTAAGTTTAAGTCAATTAATATTTATGTATAATTTTTATTATAATTAGT
>NW_015495934.1:21815-22038 GCF_000816755.2 Arachis ipaensis
AGACACTAGACACTAATGATCATGTAATAAAGACACAAACATAAATAAACATAAAGCATAGAGAACGAAAACAGAGAAAAAAAATAAATAGACAAGGAGATTAAGGAATGGGTCCACCTTAGTAAGGGTGGCGTCTTCTTACTCTTGAAGAACCAATGGTGCTTTTGAGCTCCTCTATGTCTCTTTCTTGCCTTTGTTGCTCCTCCCTCATAGCTCTTTGATC
>NW_015495935.1:0-337 GCF_000816755.2 Arachis ipaensis
CTAGAATGAGAGTTGCACTCTTGTGCTCCTCCATTTCTAGCACTACAAAGTCAGTGGGAAAGGCAAATGGCCCAACCTTGAGAATCATGTCCTCAATGATGCCTGATGGATATTTAATAGAGCCATCAGCAAGTTGAAGACATATCCGGGTTGGTTTGACTTCTTCAGTCAACCCAAGCTTTCTGATAGTGGATGCAGGTATTAGGTTGATACTTGTTCCAAGGTCACATAGAGCTGTCTTGGTGCAAGCACCCTTTAATGTGCATGGTATCATAAAGCTTCCTGGATCTTGAAGCTTTTCTGGTAAGCTTTTTAGAATGATTGCACTGCATTCTTC
>NW_015495935.1:8658-15183 GCF_000816755.2 Arachis ipaensis
TTTTTGGAGATTGTAAATTGGAACATGAATTATAACTAAGAACACACAACCTGTGAGATTTGAGCTTAATTATATGGTTACGTTATTCAACCATAATATTTTATTCTTGTGTGTTTTTTCTCTATGATTGCAATCTTTGCTTTGTTTCATTCTATATGTCCATTGTTTAGTGTATTTAGTTGCATATATATGATTGAGGCCATCATTTGTCATTAGTTCACTTATCTAAAACAGCCAACCCTTTCAATCACCTTTGTTTGCCACTTTGAGCTTTTTAATCCCTTTTTGTTCTATATTTTACCACTTCACTAGCCTTAAGAGAAAAAACAATTAATTACCCCAATTGAATCATTGGTTAGCTTAAGATAGAGATTGTGTGTCAATTAAGTGGGGGAGAACTGTGGGAACTTCGGTTGATGAAAGTGTACAGTATTTCATTGACAAAATATTGGAAATTTGGGTACTTACTCATGTGAGACTAGAAAAAAAAATTTTAAACTCCATGTGTATTGATATGTTATATTTACTTTTACTTTAAAACCAAAAATATTCAAATAAATAAGTAATTAAATAAGGGGACAAAATTACCCCAATGTTATGTTTAATAAAAGATCAATGCATGTGTGATAAAATTAAGGAAATATTTGGTACATGAGTATGTGATACAAAAGTGGGAATTATGGGTAGCTAGGCATGATTTTAGAGTTACATAGAGTGTGTGTGTGTGTTAGGTGAGAACTTGGGTTAGTCAAATATTCATATTATAGCTCACTTGGCCATACATATATCATCACTCTTACCTTAGCCCCATTACAACCTTGAAAAGACCTCGTAATATTTGCTTTGGTATACTAAATATTTGTTGATTGGTTAGATGAAGAACAAGGTTTTAGAAAGCATGACTAGAGAAGAGTAGAGTGAATTGACCCTAGACACTTGAGCGATTAGAGTGCATATATACTACTAGTGAGGGTTCAATGCTTGATTCTATGTTCTCTGCTTTCATGAGCTATCTTCTTACAAGTTTACTTGTTCTTTAATTCTGTGATTTGAATTAGTGGAATTTGATTTATGTTTATCTTGGTGAACTTATTTACTTTTAACCAAGTAGATAGACACATCTTAGCATACAGTTGCATTTGCATACATAGGTTGCATCTCATGAGTCATACTTTCCCCTATTCATTCTCTATATCTCCTTGAGCTTAGCATGGGGACATGCTAATGTTTAAGTGTGGGGAGATTGATCAAAAACTCTATTTTATGGTTTATCTTGTGCTAATTTGAGTGGTTTTTATTAACTCTCTGGTCACTTATTCATATAATTTGCATGTTTTACATTTTCTTTCCTAACTCTGTGGTATGATTGAAAACATGCTTCTTTGGCCTTAAATTACTAATTTTAACCCTCTTTTATTACCTTTCGATGCCTTGATATGTGTGTTAAGTGATTTCAGGGTTTATAGGGCAGGAATGGCTTGGAGGATGGAAAGGAAGCATGCAAAAGTGGAAGGAATACAAGAAGTTGAAGGAATTGCTAAGCTGTCCAGCCTGACCTCTTCGCACATAACTGACCATAACTTGAGCTACAGAGGTCCAAATGAGGCGGTTCTAGTTACGTTGGAAAGCTAACATCTGGGGATTCGAAATGATATATAATTTGCCATAGTTGCCATGCTGTTAAGCAACGCGCACGCGTGGATCACGCGTACGCGTGACCTAGCGAAAGTTCAATCCACGCGCATGCGTGGATGACGCGTACACGTGATAGAGCCACGTGCTGGACGTATCGGGAGCGATTTCTGGGCTATTCTTGACCTAGTTTTTGGCCCAGAAACGCAGACTAAATCCAGGAAACAAGCAGAGACTCAATAGACAACACTTCTCATTATTCACAATTTAGGTTTTAGATGTAGTTTTCTAGAGAGAGAGACTCTCTCCTCTCTCTAGGTTTTAGGATTTCTCTTAGTTTTAGGTTTATTTCTTCTCAATTCCAGGTTCAATGTTCCTTTAATTTCAGTTTTTCTTCTACTTTTATTCATTCTATCATTCTAGTTTGTTTATTTTCCCAATTTGGTTTATGAACTCCATGTTAGAGTTGATTTCTTTATTTAATGCAATTTGAGGTATTTCATATTTATGATTTTAATTTAGCTTTTTACATTCTTAGCTTTGGTTGAGTAATTAGAGACGCTTGAGTTATCAAACTCCTTTGTTGGCTGATAATTGGAATTTGCTGGTTGATTTGGATCCCTCTAAGCTAGTCTTTCCTTAGGAGTTGACTAGGACTTGAGGAATCAAATTGATTAGTCCACTTGACTTTCCTTTATTTAGTAAGGGTTAACTAAGTGGGAGCCACAAATAATTCTCATCACAATTGATAAGGATAACTAGGATATGACGTCTAATTCTCATACCTTGCCAAGAGCTCACTTAATTATTAGTTTACTTTCTTATCATTTACATTCCTTGTTCGACCTTTCAAAAACCCAAAAATATACTTTTCCATAACCAATAATAACTACATCTCCCTGCAATTCCTTGAGGGACGACCCGAGGTTTAAATACTTCGGTTATTATTTTTATTGGGTTTGCTATAGTGACAAACAAGTTTTTGTACGAAAGGATTATTGTTAGTTTAGAAACTATACTTGCAACGAGAACTTATTTGTGAATTCTTTACTAGCAAAAATCTGTTCGTCAAAATGGCGCCATTGCGGGGGAATTGCAAATGTGTGCCTTATTATTGGTTATTGTGAATATTGTGAATAATCTTACTTTTTCATTTCTTCGTTAGTGTTTCTAGTTTTAGGAGTTTATTTTCATTATTTTTTTTAGTTTTTATTTCTCTTACTACCATGAATTCTCACCCCTTTGGCTATGAGTTTGGTTACAATCATGTTATAAGAAGAGAAGATTACAATGAAAGCTTGGGTCATGGATGGGACAATCAAAGATGAGAGGAACCACAAGGATTTGATCAACCCTCTAGGCAACAACCACCTCCAAGGCACTATCAACAACCATTCTATGATGCGTACCAAGACAATGGTTATGGTGGACCTCTTCGTGACAATCAACACCCACTACAAAATACCTATTGTAAGGCCCACATCGGTTGAAGAGGGGAACGAAGCATGCCTTATAAGGGTGTGGATACCTCTCCCTAGCAGGACGCGTTTTGACGAGTGAGTGTGGGGGGCTTTGGCTATCATCCCTATCGTCAAAGGCAAAACCGTGAGGCCTTGTGTGCCAAAGCGGACAATATCATGCTAGCGGGTGGTTTGGGCTGTTACAGATGGTATCAGAGCCAGAACCCGGATCGATGTGCCAGCGAGGGTGCTGGACTCCCTTAGGGGGGTGGATTGTAAGGCCCACATCGGTTGGAGAGGGGAATGAAGCATGCCTTATAAGGGTGTGGATACCTCTCCCTAGCATGACGCGTTTTGACGAGTGAGTGTGAGGGGCTTTGGCTATCATCCCTATCGTCAAAGGCAAAACCGTGAGGCCTTGTGTGCCAAAGCGGACAATATCGTGCTAGCGGGTGGTCTGGGGTGTTACACCTATGACCCCCTCCTCAACATAATTTTGAACCATCATACTCACAAGTACCTTACCACCAAACACCACCATATGACCCTAATCCTTACCCACCATACCAAGAGCCTTATGAGCCATACATAAAACCACCCCAATCCCAAAACAATTGCCCCCTTCCTCTTCCTATGACAAGATGCTTCAATCTTTTGCACAAGGACAAAAGACCTTGGAGAGCACACTTACCGGTCTAACTTCTGCTATACACACTCTCGTCTCCCAGCTAGGATCATCGAATACCTCTAAAAATCAACCCTCAAGCTCTAGTGCACCTCCTTTTCAACCCCATAATGATCTCTCCATCCCATCACCACCCTCCATGGAAGAGCACCCACATCCATCAATCCAAGAGCAACATGATCCCAATTATGCTACTGACCCGGAACAAGAGAGAAGGGATCAGTTTCACGAATTCATACTTCACAAGAAGCTAGAGGAGGCCCTAAAGGTGGAGGTAGGAGAGACCCTTGAAGAAAGTTGTCAAGAGGTGGAAGTCAACAAGTAGGATTTGGATTTTGTACTAGAACAAGTGGAGAACGCCGAAATTATCAAAGAAGAGGAAGTGGTTGAGGACTTAGGAGATGCGAAACCTCCATGAGAAACTCAAGTCATAGAGCCTCCTTCCAAGACGTTTGAATTTGATGTTGAGGAGGGTGCCCAACCTCCAAAACAATTGTTGAATGAAGACTTGGAAGGAATGAAGCAAGAGTTGAGTTCCCTTGGTGATGAAGATCATGCATCAAACCTTCTTGGTGGTGAATCCTTTGAACTTGAAGAACCTTCTCCCGATGAGATAGAAAGCAATGCGAAGGTAGATTTTTCTCATCCTCCCATTTATGATTTAAGTGATGGAGAGGAGTTAGATGAAATTGATGAATAAAGGATTGAAATTGAAGAAGCTTGCAAAGAGGTGGAAGTTATCAAGGAAGAGCACAAGGGAATAGAGCTTGAATTCACCTTGCCAAAGTTGTTAGAGACCTCTCCCCCAAGGCCATTACCATCCAATACAACATC
The DNA here is from genome assembly GCF_000816755.2 of Arachis ipaensis. Taxonomy (NCBI): domain Eukaryota; kingdom Viridiplantae; phylum Streptophyta; class Magnoliopsida; order Fabales; family Fabaceae; genus Arachis; species Arachis ipaensis. The sequence continues at coordinate 13,270 of NW_015495935.1, forward strand.
CAAGTGGGTAAAATTCATATCCCTTAGCTTTCTCATTCCACTTGAATATGGTTTACTTGAGACAGATGGTCAACTTAGAGCTATTTGTGGCTTTAAGAGTAAGAGAGAGATGGTTAGTGGTGGGAGTCGTCCTGCAAGGTCCAATATGGTTGCACGCTCCAAGTCTAAGTGCAATGGTTGGTATAAGTCTCAATTGAATGGGTCTAGGCAGTTGTTTGGATGTCTCAGTGAGAATTTAGATTGCGTACCACCCGGTTGGAACAATGTAGATCAAAGCAAAAACGGGTGCAAAAGCAAGGTTTGGGACCTCGGAATTCATTCTAACAATCAACACTCTTGGAGTTTTGTCACTTGCTTTAACTTGCTCAAAGGCTTTATGTGCCTAGTTTGGGACCCCGGAGGTTATTGGAATCGTAAACATTGGTGGGGATTCCTGGATGAGTTCAAGCATAAGCCACCATGACAGGGAGCTAACCAAATGTCCAACTTAAGGACTTTAACTAAAAGTGCTAGGTGGGAGTTAACCCACCATGGTATGATCATTCTTTTTTAGTCTTAGTTTTATTTTGTTTTGTTTTATTCTTGGTTTTATTTTATTCTATTCTTCTTAGTGTTCATTCATAATGTCTGCATCAGCATCTGCATTTTTCATTCTGCATACTGCATTAAAAAAAAAAAGCCAACCCACGCGTGCGCGTAGGACACGCGTGGGCTTCGATTTCCAATTTTGCTATCCCATCCACTGTGCACAACTCGAGCCATGCGTACGCGTCTACGACGCGTGCGCGTCATTTTGCAACCTGGGAAATCCACGCGTACGCGTCAAGCACGCGCACGCGTGGATATGGCAATCGGCGTAAGTGGGTGTTTGACCCGTGAGTTGTGCTGCCCTCGCGTTGGAACTGTGCTAGAGGCACAAAATCACCCCACGTGTACGCGTCCTGACGCGTGCACGTCATTTCGCTTTCAGGCCACCCACGCGTACGCGTTGGCGACGCTAACGCGTCAAATGGCCAACTCAGTTTTCACGCGTACGCGTCACGTCCTGTTTTTCATTCCTTTCCCCTTTCTTCTCTCTTTTCTCCTTCTTTCCTCCTCCCTTTTCACTTTCTTCTTCTTCTTCACCTCTTTAACTTCTCATCCTTCTTCACTTTCACTCTATTTTACTCAATTTATTTGCTTATTTTCATTCATTGCATTTTAATTTTGTGCATACTTTTATTTTCTTTTCTTAGTTATTATTTTCTCCGTTGGTGTTAAATATTTTTATTCAACTGTTGTATCTTTTTTGGTATTATTTTGGTGCTTAGTGACTTGTTTTTTAGTGTTAGGTGATATTAATTATCTGTCAATGCCAATCTTTTATGATACTTATATTCCTTTTACATTGACATGAATTTATATTGTCTTTCATTATCTAATGTCTCTTCCCCTTTGTTGCACTTTTTGCATTATTGATATGCCATGTGCTCCTAATGTTTTTTCACTTGCATGTTGTAGCTGCCATGTAATTGAGACCCTCATTATTTGGCATTAACCCAACCATATTTTATTTGTTTTCTATCTTTGTTTTTGGGTTATTTTTCTTCCCTTTTTTCTTTCAGGATGGCCACCAGGAAGGAAACCGAAAGACGTTTACATGGGAGAGACACACAAGTACCTACGCACATTCTTTGGAGAAAAGCATCAGTTGTAGCAACCCGTACACTTGCACATCTTAGCATGCACCGAGGACGGTGCAATCTTTAAGTGTGGGGAGGTCGATACTAATTTTCGTGGGTTAGTTATTTCCTTCTCAACACCAATGTTTAATTTTCTTTGTTAAATTAGTTTTTGCATTTGTATGTTCGATTGCATATTTGTTGATTTTGTGCATATTTTACCACTACTTGATTAAAGTAATAAATTTCTTTT
>NW_015495935.1:17549-17712 GCF_000816755.2 Arachis ipaensis
TTTGACCTCACGTTTGAGGCAAACGTTGGCTCAAACGTTGCTTTCCAGGAGCTTCATTCTTCAGCCAACGTTTGACCTCAAAGTTTGAGGCAAACGTTGGTGCAAACGTTGGCTTTTCCCCAGGGTGTTCTTCAACTGCTACTCACGTTTGAGTTGACGTTTG
>NW_015495936.1:0-7625 GCF_000816755.2 Arachis ipaensis
CTAGTTCTTCATAAAAGACTTACTTTGGGAGTTGTGCACTATCCTCCTTAGCATCAATTGTAACGTCCTTGACAGAATTTTTCACAATTCTGGATTCGCATGGAAGTTCAACTTCTCCTAAGTCTTTAACCAACTCTTCTTCTTTTACAATGATAGCTTCCTCTACTTGTTCCAGTACGAAGTCATGCCCTGTTCTGTCCACTGGAGTTTCTAGTATCTCCTTCATACTACGCTTTTCATTAGATTGTCCACATGGGGCTGTGGGAGGTCCTTGAATGTTCGAACGTCTAGAAGATAATTGACTTACTGCTTGCTCCTGTTGATGAAGGGTTGTTTGAAGTTGATCTACTGTTTCCTTGAGGCGAACCTCTGATTCTCGGGGTGATGGATTTGGACGTGGTACATGGGGAAGTGGTGCTGTTTGGGAGTAATTGGATTGGAATTGGGGTAAATGAGGATCATATGGTGGTGAATGGTGAAAAGGAGCTTGTGAGTGTGGTGGTTCGAAGTTATGTTGAGAGGATGGCCTATAAGCATAGGGTGGGGCTTGTTGGTAACTACAAGGTTGTCCACCATGTCTATTGGCTTGGTATGCATTGTAGAATGGTCTTTGTCCATGATATCTTGGAGGGTGTTGTTGCCTAAAGGGTTGATCAAATCCTCTTGGCTCCATCCGTCTTTGATCTCTCTAACCTTGATGCATATTCCTGTTATAGCTTTCACTCCTTTCAACAATATTAAAACCAAACTCAAAGTGAGGGGGGGTAAGAACTCATAGTAGCTAATAAAAAATTTAAAAGAAGAAAATAAGAACAAATAAACAAGTAAAAGAGAAATATTTATAATAACCAATAATAAGGCACACGATTGCAGTTCCCCGGCAACGGCACCATTTTGAAAGAACTTGGAAGATTGATAGTTTAGAATTCAGAATAAATCCTCGTTGCAAGTATAGTTTCTAAACCAAACAATCAACCTTTCTTGCAAACGTTTTGGTTGTCACAAGTAACAAACCCCTTAAAAATTGATAACCGAAGTATTTAATCCTCAGGTCGTCTTCTCAAGGAACTGCAGGGAAGTATGTTCTTATTATTGGTTATGAAGATTGTAAATTGGGGTTTTGAAGATGAGGAACAAGTAATTTAAATGGAAAGTATAATAAATAAATAACTGTAAAATAAACTTTTGGCAAGGTATGAGAAATTGGAAGTCCTATCCTAGTTATCCTTATCAATGATGATGAAAATTGAATCTTAATTCCACTTAGTTAACCTTTACTTAAAGCAAAGGAAGGTCAAGCGACTAATTAGTTTGATCTTCAGATCCTAGTTACTTCTTAAGAAAAGATTGGGATTATTGAAGTTCAATTCAATTAGCAAAGGTAACAATTATCAATCATGTTGAGTTTGATAATTCCTGAGTTACTGATTTCTTAACCAAGACCAAAAGGGAAAAAGTAGATCTATTCGAATAAAAATGTCTTCAGATTAGAAGCAATAGTAACATAAATAAAAGAGAGCAATAATAAACTGAAATACCTCAAATAATATTAATTAAAAGAATCATCTGTAACATAGAAAAGTTCATAAGTCAAATTGAGAAAATAATTAATTAAAAGGAAAGTTGAACCTGATAAAAAGGGGCAATCATGAAAGCAAGAAAAATCCTAAATCCTAATCCTATGAGAGAAAGGAGAGAACCTCTCCCTCAAAACTACATCTAAATCATGAATAGTGAATTTTTGGAGAAGAATGGATGCATTCCCCCACTTCATAACCCCTGATCTGTGCCTTCTGGACTTGGATTTGGGCCAAAAAGGGCTTCAGAAATCGCTAGGAGCATTTTCTGTAATTTCTGGTGCGTGGCCTCTGTCACGCCTCCGCGTGGGTCACGCGGTCGCGTCATCTGGAGTTTTCCTTATCACGCGGTTGCTTCAGTCATGCGTCTGCGTCATATGCGTTTCGCTTAAGCCGCGCGATCGCGTCAATCACGCGGTCGCGTCACTGCCATTTCGCGTTGGCATGCGGCCGCGTCGTCCATGCGATCGCGTCATTGCTAGTTTCTCCAAAATCTCCGTTTTGTGCTTTCCTTCTATTTTTGTATGTTTCCTTTCCATCCTTTAAGTTATTCCTTCCTTAGAAGATCTGAAACTACTCAACACACGAATCACGGCATCGAATGGAAATAAAGGGTAATTAAAATAATTATTTTTAAAGCATAGGAAACATGTTTTTTCACATACATCACATAATAATGAAGGGAAAGTAAAACCATGCAATTTTCATGAATAAGTGAGTGAAGGATTGAATAAATCACCTAAATTGAGCACAAAATATATCATAAAATATGGGTTTATCATTCTCTCTCTAGAATTCCAAACAAAAACTAAACTAAACTGAGAATGAAGTGAGGTGTCCCCTCAGTCTCAGCTACTCCCTTGCCTCTAGTCTGCATTTTTGGGCTTAAAACTGGGTCCAAAACAGCCCAAAATCGTCCCCAGCGAGTTCTGATACGTGCAGTACGTGACGCTCTGTCACGCGTACGTGTCGCTGGACTTCTGCGCTTGTCACGCATACACGTCGATGTGAAATGCGCCAATGCGCGCGCACGCGTCAGTCATGCGTGTGCGTCGCTGCTCGCTTGTAATCTCTTTAGTTTCTTGTGTTCCTTCCACTTTGACATGTCTCCTTTTTATCCTTTAAGCCATTAATGCCCTGTAACCTGAAAACACTTGACAAACACATCACGACATTGAATGGTAATAAAGGAGAATTAAAAACTAACAATTTAAAGGCTTAGGAAGCAAGTTTTCAATCATGGAACAAAATTAGGAAGGATTTGTAGAACCATGTCGTTTGTAAGAATAAGTGTCCAAATAATTGATAAAATTCACTCAATTTAGCACAAGATAAACCATAACATAGTGGTTTATCAGTGACAAGGTCCGAGTTTATGGAGAGGTGCTGCCGAAATTTTTAGAAGAATTTTGAGAAGTTTTATTTTTGGTAAATTTGGATTGAAGGATTGTTTTAATTGATTTTGATTTATTTAAGAAAGAATGAATTATGTTTGAGTTTAAATAATTTAGTTTTGAAACGAGATTGGTTGTTGCTTCCCTAAAGTCTAGAAGCTTTGCCGAAGAATTTAACTAACAAATGGTTTTTCTTTGACATTTGAAAAGAGTTTAAATTCAAAAACAGTTTTAAAGTTAGCTCAAGGAATATGAGAATGATATTGAGAAACGAATTTAAAAATGAAATTGAATTTGATTAAGAGTTGAGACCTTGAGTAAGAGGCAGTGGTATTGTCCACTTGCTCCGGAAAAGAGATGAGAAAGAAGAATGATGAGAACTGAATTTGATTATGAAATTGAATGAATATGATGAATGAGACATGGTTGAGGTTGATTCATGACAAGTATGTCTGTGTTGTAAGAACTGTAATTAATTAACCGATTAATTAAAATAATTTAGTTGCCTAAAATAGGTTCAAAAATTTGAAATATTAACTAGAAAATCTAAATATGATATTTGGACTCAGTAGATTTTTCTGAGTTGGAAACTTATGTAAGAACGCGTAATGGTAAATTAGCCGGTAATACCAGTTTAAGTCTATCCGGTACTGTGTGAGAATGATAAAAATGGTAGAAAAACTTAGGAAAATAATTAAAGTTGAAAACCGAATGCTAATTCTAAAGATTTGGCCCAAAATTTGACCAAACGGGCCAAAAACGCTAACAGATTAGACCGGCCAAATTTGGGGCCAAGCCCAACATATATAACCACTTAAATAAACCCCCATTCAGCCACTTTTACCATTATTAAGAGGAGAGTGCAGCTGGTAGGGTTAGACAAGAGAGAAACCCTCCATTAAAATACTATTCACTTCCTCACTCTTTTGCTCGTAACTTGAGCTACGGTACTCCGATTCGCAAATGGTTTGTGGCCACGGAAAGCTCTCACCGAGCCCGTTAGTTTCATCTAACCAAAGTGGTAAGATTTTTGAAAAACCCTGCCCAGTTCTCAGTTCTTGTAAATTTCAAATTTTAAGGATTGGTTTTGAGTGATTTTTTGTGATCTTGGGTGTTTAGGTACACTCTAGCACTTGATTCCTATTGAGTTTTGACCTAATAAATGTTGGGTAAGGTGAGCATAATCAACTCTCTTTTGTATATATATGAAATCCTAAGTTTGATTTATGGAATTTTTGTAATTTCTATCTTGAATTGGTGTTGTGTGGTATAACACCCAATTACCACCCTAAGCCTTACCTCATGGCCTAAATGAAAGGTTAATCAGAGGTCACGATAAGTCTAAGGCTTATACAATAATATATATTGAAAGAGAAAATAATTCTAGAAGCCCGATGAAGGAGTAGAGCTCAAAGTCGCATAAAGCGGAATTACAAAATGCGTAGCGTTCACACCCAACAACTAAACACGTAGGCACTGATAGATCAAAACATAATATATATAAAACCTTGTAGATAGCTCCAGGATACACAAGGTAATAATTGAATTAATAAGATATATATATATATATATAAGTATGAAATACCAAAAAGAGGACTAGTCACAGCCTACGGAGTTTAGGCCGGCTAGTCAAACAGGAATACAAAAGAGTTTTGGAAGTTTAAAACAGCTTATACAACTTATCTCTCAAATCAAGCCTCCAAGGCCATAAAGTCTAAAAAATAAAAAGATGGGAGAATACTACAACAAAGGTAAAGTAGAATAAAGCATATGAAAGACCATCCTCTGCTCTGTCACCATATTCACAAACTCACCGAGGTGGGTTACGTCCTGCATCTGAAAAGCAACAACAATATATGGTATAAGAACCGGAGGTTCTCAGTATGGTAACAGTGACCAATATATAAGATGTAAGGTTCTGGGATGCCAAAGGCAATCCTAGAACATCACACCGATACAGATATTCAAGCTTAACAAAAATAAATAAATTAAACCATAAACCATAAACAGGGTTATCTATACTTAGTGGATTTCTAACTAATACTAGTCACACCGATGTATCCCATAGCCTTCGCCAACCTAACCTCCATGTGATCCCATTGCCACCGCCTCCTGATCCTCCTCAACGCCAGTAAAACACAATTAATGCAACCAAGTAAAACACAAGTAATATACATATACAACAAGTAGTTCAACTAGCATTTACGCACGTTATTTTAATAAGCAAAACTCAAGTAATCAAAGCAAGCAAGCATATAGAAGATGCATATGATGAATGTCTATCCTATTTAACTCGTGATATCACTTGTCGGTTCAAAATGCCAACCCGACATATCCCCGGGATGTCGTCTTTTTGCCACGACCAGGGTTATAGTGCCCAGTGATGAGCAAGGATTTCACTGGTTTGGATTTTTCCACTTAAAATAACTTCCGTTGCAAGTATAGACCAAATCGGCAACCAACTCCTACCATCACAGTTTAAATTTCAAATAAAAATAACCATAAGTAATTAAACCTCGGGTCGTCTTCCCTAGGAACTAGTGACAACAAGTGTACAATTTTAGTTGTAAAAAGCAAGGGAGTTTTCAATGGTTAAAGAAAACAATTAAGAAATAAAAGAACACTCAAAATTGTAATTAATAAACTAATAAAGGAATAAAAGAACTATCTATGTAATATGGAGAAGTAATATTTTAAAAATGATGAAATGTGATTCAAAACATAAATGGAACCTTGACTTGGGATGAGTTATAGAATCCCTTCCTTGTCATAACCACAACTATGATAATTATAATGGATTAATCTCACCTAGTCAACCCTTAACATCGAAGGTAAGTCAAGTGAGTATAATTGTTATTAATCTATAAATCCTAGCTAACTTACTAATTACCTTAGTAAAAAGCTAGTGTTAGTGGAAACAATAATAACTAACTACCAAGAATTATCACTAAATATCATACATTATGACTCTAACATTCTATATACTCATTCCACCAAGCCAAGGGATGGAAATCTACTCCATAATTAAAATTTCCGTTTCATCAAACACATGGTAGGCATAACCTTAAAACATGGCAAAATTGTAAAATTACTTGAAACTATGAACAACCAATGATCAAAAGCAACAAAGGCAACTCAATAAACATATAATAACCATCAAACATTATATTCATCAATTAAAACTTAAAATTTCAAAAGCATATATGTATTGACAAAGTGAATTAAAACTACAAGAAAATGTAGAACAAGTAGTGTAATTCAAGAGAAAATTAAGAAATACTTACAATAGAAACAAGCTAGGATCTAAGATCAAAATTGGAAAATAAAAACTTGAAATGTAAACCCTCATTAAACCCTAAAGAAATTGAGAGAATAGCTAAGCTAAACTACTCTAAACTACCTAAAAAGTATCCTATGTGTGTTGTATGATGTATGTTATAAGTGTGTGTGTTGCTAGACTCTTTATATGCTCCAAAGCCTTCAGAAATGGGCCAAATAGCCTCCCAAATCGTGAGTCACGTTACTTTTTAATGAAGTCACACGCTGGGACTTGTGTGTACGCACAGGTGTGTGCGTACGCACACATGCTGATTTCCATCTTGTGCGTATGCACAGAGAGTTGTGTGTACGCACACTTGGCTGTGTGCTTCTCCTTTGTTTTCTTCATGTTCTCTCCCAATTGCATGCTTCTCTTCCACTCTTATCAAGCCATTCCTATCTATTACTCCTGAAATCACTCATTAAAATCATCAAGGCATCGAATGGATTGAAAGTGAAATAAAATTTATCAAAATAAGCACAAAATAGCATGTTTTCACAATTGGACATAATTTAGAGAGAAAACACAAAAGTATGCTATTTAGATGAATAAATGTGGGTTTATATGATGAAATTCACTCAATTCAACCCAAAATTTATTGTCAAATATGGATTCATCAATTTCTCCACACTTAAACAATAGCATGTCCTCATGCTAATCACAATCAAAGGAGAAGGGTAAAAGGGCAAGCAACTTATTTAATGCATTATTTACATGCATGCAACTATGCTAAATGCTAACTACCTATATCTATACTATTGTTCCCTATTGAATTTGGCAAAAACAAACAATAAAACTCCAATCAATCCAAAGTAGATCATTAGGGCTAAGGCAAGGAATTAATGCCATAATATCAATGTCCAAAGATTCGATTTGAAATTTTCAAAAATTAATTCAGCAACTTGCAAGAAAACATAAGATAAGGGATGGAAACATAGAATTGAGCAATCGAAATCCCTTACCGGATGTGTATACACTGTAATCGCTCAGTGTTTAGGGCTTAATCACTCAATTCTCCTTTAATCATGTTTAGGATTTGCTAGTCATCTAACAATCAACAAATACTTGATGCATGAATGTAAATATCATGAGGTCTTTGGAGGGTTGTAATGAGGTTAGGGTAAAGGTAGGATTAATATGGTTAAGTGGACTTAGTAAATTGGATCTTTGATTAGCTCAAGTATCCCACCTAATCCTATATTAACCTATTTATACCAAAGAAAAACAACCTAACTTCACATTCATTTCTTTTCTCACATTCACTCATGCATCTTCTTTCTAATTCACACACATTATTATTATTATTATTATTATTATTATTATTATTATTATTAT
>NW_015495936.1:16518-16681 GCF_000816755.2 Arachis ipaensis
CAAGAACTTTGCATACAGGGGCATCTGTTCCAATGCTTCAGCCAGTGGAATGTTTATCTCCAATTTCTTGAAGACTTCAAGGAATTTAGGGAAGTGTTGGTCCTTAGTCTCTTTGCTGAACCTTTGAGGATATGGCAATGGAGGTGTGAAGTTCACTCCCTGC
>NW_015495937.1:0-143 GCF_000816755.2 Arachis ipaensis
CCAGTGAAGGAATGAACCTAAGTTGCTATGCATGAAACCACCATAAAACCAAGGACATGACTTTCACAATAATGACTCATTCCTCTTGGCATTCCATTCATCATTCTCTTGTTCCAGTACTTGCTTAGGGACAAGCAAGCTTT
>NW_015495937.1:1643-4819 GCF_000816755.2 Arachis ipaensis
TCTTCTGAACCTTGGAAGAGGAATGAAGAGATCATGCTAGAAATGCTTTCTCATGTTGGACCAAATTGGGGTTAGATGGATTTGGTGACTATAATTCTACCAACACTTGATTTGGGAATGCATGTGGTATAATCAGTGACATACTTCATCTCTTCTCATGAGCAATTGACCAAGGAATTGGCTATTGATCAAGATTTGAGAGATTGAATTACAAGGAATTGTAATTCAATCACTTAAGATTGCCAAGGAGATCAATGAACGCATTGATTGAGGAAGAGATAAAAATGAACTTGATCCAGAGAATGCAACATCTCCTAAGCCCAATGAATTTCCCATTTCTGATCTTACCCATTCTCTTTAATTTCTGCAATTTACTTTTATGAGCATCTTCCCCATTCCCATTTAAGATTCTACAATTTACTTTCCGCCATTTACATTCAGCTCTTTATTTCCAGCAATTTGCATTTTCTGCTATTTACTTTCCAGCCATTTAATTTTCTGCAAATCTCAAATCAAATTTTGCTTCGCTCAACTAGAACATTCCTCTAATTAAAGTTACTTGACCAATCAATCCCTGTGGGATTCGACCACACTCTATTGTGAGTTTTTACTTGACGACAATTCGGTATACTTGCCGAAGGAAAATTGTTGAGAGACAAGTTTCCGTGCTATCAATGATAAATAGTAATTCAAGTATACTCTGCGATTCCCACATAATGCATCAATCCAATTCTATTCTTATCAATTCATAACTAATTTCCACATAATCCATCAATAACTTCCATTTCATCAATTCATCAATTATTTTAACCAAAGGACCAATAGTTTTTCACTTTCCAAATACCCAAAACATATTATCACCTAACTTAACCAAAATCTTAGCAATATTGATACCAAAACACCCAAAGTATTATTCACAAAATCCCAATTCTCTTACAACCAACTACTATGTTTTCCAAAAAATTCAGCTCCATATCCAATTATCACAAGTTATCCTTATACTTTTTAGAGTTACTATTTTTTCTTTAAATTTAGATTTCATAAGATAAATTTCCCTAATCAAACTTCAATCTTTCAACAATTCTCAAACCTAATTCTAATTAATCACGAATCAACATTAACAAGCATCAAAACCAATTCCAACCAGTCGCAAGTCAATTTCACAGTCATTCCGACATATCAGATTACTAAAATCAACACCAAACGCTTATTCTCAATAATCAAAATACAACCACAACTCAAACCATCATCATAATGATCCCAAACCAAACACAAATCCAACTCAATTCATTAATTATCAATACGATAACTTTTCAATAGTTAACTCATCAAATTTCAATTTAACAAGTATTATCAAATGAATCATCATTCACAACTACATTTCAACCAATTCAGCAATATCACATAAGATCAGAATTTTTAACAAATCCATCAAAATCAGAAAACCAATATCAGTCACAGCATTAACCAAAATTAATCTTGTCAAATTAATTACTCATAATAATAAAACCCAGTGACATTCACAGCCATAACCTAAACTCATTAAACTAATTGAAGCACTAGAATATCATCTCAATATCAAACTTAATCCAAATTTCACAACCTCAAACCAAGCTTATTCCTATCAATTAATCATATTATGAATTATTTACAATTACTCACTAAACCTCATTGGCATTCATAAGTTAAAAATGTTAATTTTGAAATAAATCCCCTACCTCAATGTCGAAACTCACGAAAATTGCCAAACACAGTAGCTCCGTTAGCAATTCCAACACTCGTTTTGTCTCCTGGGTAGGAACCAAGGTGGTTCTGGGTAGCTCCAATATTGGTTCCCAGTGGCAGAGGGCTCCGATAACTATGAAACCTGAAGCAGAGGCTGAACAGAGTAGCACAGAGTACTTAAGAGTAGCAGCAGTTTCTTTTGTCAATAGCTCGTTCCCCGGCAAGCTTCAATGGTGACAGTGGCAGCGTCCTCTTCCAAACTTGATGGTGGCAGAACACTGACTCTGATGGCAGTAGTGCATTCTCGTCGGATTCTGTAAACCAGAAGCAGAGGCAGAACTTGTGAGCCCCTTCCTTTGGTCCTCCTGCGATGACGTCTGGCAATGAAGTGGCTCGGCGACGGTGACGAAGGGCACGAATGGCGACATTGGATTCGTGGCGACGGTGGCGTGGAGCACAACTCCTCTTCTTGGTGGCGACCCTGACCCGCGTTCGTTCTCTCTTTCTGCTGGCCCCTCAACGACGACGGGGACGAGCCCTAGGGCAACGTCGGTGACGACAGGACAAGACGCGACGGCAGCTTCTCCTCGACGGCGGCGAGCTCGCAGTAACTGCGACCATGGAGGCGCGGCAGGACGAGGTTGAATGGAGACACTGCAGCTCACGAGGATGACAACAAAGGTGACGATGGTGGCATGGGCTCCTCGCACACGGCAGTGTAACAGCCCAGACCACCCGCTAGCACGATATAGTCTGCTTTGGCACACAAGGCCTCACAGTTTTGCCTTTGACGATAGGGATGATAGCCAAAGCCATCCACACTCACTCGTCAAAATGCGTCATGCTAGGGAGAGGTATCTACACTCTTATAAGGCATGTTTTGTTCCCCTCCCGAACCGATGTGGGACCTTACAGGCAGCAAGGCAGCAACTCTTCCCTCTCTTTTTCCTCTCTATTTCGCTGCTGTTTGTGAATGCTACATTGGAGAGGGTTGAAAGGGGTGGGGTTAGGGTTTCTTAATTTAGGAATTAGGGTTTCTAATTTAATTTGGGAATTTAGGGTTGGGAATTAGGGATTTTATAATAGAATATGGATAGATATGAATAGATATTTTGATAAAATTGGAGGGTAGAGTAATTTTAAAACCAAATATACTCTATTAAAAATATTTAGGAACATTATTTATCATCATATTACTAAGTTCAATAAATTATTTCTAATTTAAAATATAAAATGAACATATTAATCACATTTTTATAAAATATAATTTAAACTCAATATTAATTATTCAAATTAAATGGTATAATTTTTCATTATTTTTCTATCACCAGAACATTAATTTCGAATTATAAAATAACTAATAATAAAAATTGTACAAAAATACTAATTGACTTAAACTTAGTATTCATAAAATCAATTTAATCATGCTCGATAGATTATTTTCTAAAAGT
>NW_015495937.1:11919-12629 GCF_000816755.2 Arachis ipaensis
TTCAAAAACTAGGTTCTTCGTGATTGCGTTATCGAGCTTGCCTCATAAGAGGTTCTAGCTTAAGGATGACATAATGACAATGAAGATTGAGATGCTTGATGATATATCAGATGCTTTCTCTTTACTGATCTTCCGGAGAAATCCGTGCCTTCAAAAAAGATCTCACGTACTCAAAAAACTAGGTTGTTACATTCTACCCTCCTAAAAGAAAATTTTGTCCTCAAAATTTTAGCCACATGCAGAATCCATCTTCAAACAGTCTATTTCCTTCAAGCCATCCTGACGAAGATATCAGTTCGTTCCTTACAGCATCTAAATATCACATAGCCATGGTGGTGCACGAAATTGTGATTACACTTTTCACAACTCCACACAACTAACCAGCAAGTTCACTGGGTCGTTGAAGTAATACCTTACGTGAGTAAGGGTCGATCCCACGGAGATTGTCGGCTTGAAGTAAGCTATGGTTATTTTGTAAATCATAGTCAGGAGATTAATGATAAAAGTGATTTTTGTTTATGAAAAGTAAATAACATGAAATAAATGGTACTTGTGATTCAGTAATGAGAATCAGGCTGAGGTTCCGGAGATGCTCTGTCGTCTGAATCTCTGCTTTCCTATTGTCCTTTTCTTCAAACACGCATGGCTTCCTTCAATGGCAAGCTGTATGATCCTCTCGGATGAAAAATACCAGGTACGATCTCTGCACG
>NW_015495937.1:14021-14378 GCF_000816755.2 Arachis ipaensis
CCTAATTATTATCTATTATTTATCATATGAGCCTGATTCGTTGTTAAAAGCGTAGTTAATTTGCGAGGTATTTTTTTGAAAAGGTTTGGGTTATTAGACGGATTCATTCATAATCAATCAAGATTAAATTTGTCAAACCCTACCGGGTTTTGCTGCTCCTAATTCGGTTATACTTTCAGGTGGTCCTTAAGCACTTTTTCTCCTAAATCACATCAAGAACAACTTTAAATCCAAAAATCCTCAACTAACCAAATCTCTCCCAACATGTTAGAAAGGGATATCTCACCTTATACTTGCTGGAAATTAACGTTTCTTGGCCCTCAAGTCAAGTTAAGCATGATTCCTAAGGAAGAACAT
>NW_015495937.1:15934-16111 GCF_000816755.2 Arachis ipaensis
TGGATCAGAAACCCAAGAGATACGCACTCAAGCTGTCGCCCAATGACTATGTTGAGCTCAGATAGAACGGAGTGGTTGTCAAGCATGCGTTCATAGGGTTGAGGATAATGATGAGTGTCACGAATCATCATATTCTCCATATTGAAGTACGAGTGAATATCTTAGAATAGAATCAAG
>NW_015495938.1:0-4200 GCF_000816755.2 Arachis ipaensis
GAAAGTTAAATTTAAATTTGGTTTGTTGGGATGAGAGATGGATGGGATTGATGAGAGGGGATTGGGTTGAGTAAAAAGTGGGTTGAGAGAATCAAGAAAAGTGATGGATGATGGGATGGATGAATGTGGATGGAAAAATTGGGTGAAATGGGAGAGAGATTGGATGAAGTTTGAATTGGTCAAAAGTGGTTGAGGTTAGGGTTTAACCATGGGTACAAAGCCTTCCTCCCATGCTCGCTACCCCCCTCTCTGGACGCTAAATGCTGGTTTGGCATTTAACGCCAGCAGGGGGTAAAAATATTTTTTTTCGGCATTTAACGCCAGTAATGGGTGTTAAACGCCCTAGGGGGAGCAAAAATTGTGTTGTGGGTGCTCCTCATTGGATGTTAAACGTCCAAGCTAACTCCTCCTCCCTTGGCGCTGAATGCCCTCTCTGGCGTTTAGCGCCAGTAGCATATCCTCTCTCCAGTGTGTGCTGTTTTCTCACCTAAATGTTTCTGTTTCTGTTCTAAGCTCTACACATGATCACAAACATTAGAAAAAACTAGGAAAACTATAAGAAATAATGAGGAATAAAATGAAATAAAATCAAACAAGAATTAAAACTGAAAAAGCAAATGTAAGGATACTAATAGTTAGGTTTCTTCCCAACAAGCGCTTCTTTATCGTCATTAGCTTGACGGACCGCTCCTCTAAGGAGGAGGATCATAGGGGATCAGATCTTCACCCCTCATAGTGAACTTCTTCCCTGTGCTCTCATGAATTAGTTCAACATGCTCTATAGACAGGATTCTGTTCATAGTGTGTGGTATGACTGGAGTCTGAGTGAAGACTACTCTCATGCCAGGTGAGAAGTCCTCAGTAGGAATCTTCTTATTCCTCCAACCTTTGGGTACTTTCTTTTTGGGGCCTCCTCCATCAATGGTGGGTGGTCAATGCCCAACACCAAACTTAGGTTTGGTATCCAGGGATACTATATGGCTTTCCACTAAGTGGGAGCGCTTAAGCTCTGAACTCTTCACAGAAGTACCTCCTTTATCAGAGAGTGGAGAGGGTTTAAAAATTTTGAACAACATATAGGCCTCATGCATCATCAAGACTAATTCTCCTGTCTCCACATCAATCAAAGCTCTCCCAGTTGCTAGGAATGGCCTTCCTAGGATGATGGAGTTGTCCTTCTCCTCTCCCGTATCAAGTATCACGAAGTCTGCAGGGAGGTAAAGGTCTTCAACCTTTACTAGAACGTTCTCCACCAATCCGTATCCCTCTTTAGGGACTTGTCTGCCATCTCTAGTGAGATCCTTGTGGGCTGTGTCTCTTGGATCACCATCTTCTTCATCACAGAGAGAGGCATCAAATTTATGCTTGATCTAAGGTCGCACAGTGCCTTCGCAAATGTAATGGTTCCTATAGTGCAGGGAATCAGGAAACTCCCAGGATTTGACAGCTTCTGAGGTAGCTTCTTCTGCACCAGTGCACTGCACTCCTTGGTCAGCACCACAGTTTCATCTTCCTTTAAGGCCTTCTTCTTAGAGAATATGCTTTTCAAACAGGCTATATAGGGAGGTTTCTTCTCCAACATCTCAGCAAGAAGAATATTAATTTGTAACTTCTTAAAGATTTTCAAGAATTGAGTGAGTTGCTCATCCTTGGTCTCCTCTTACAATTTCTAAGGTTGTTGTCCTTTAGGCTCCTTCACCATTACTGGGGCATGTACTAGTGTACTTCTAGTCTCTTTTTGAGTTTCTTTCCCCTTCATATCATCAACAGCATGCTCCACGTTAAGTTCGTCCTCCTTGCCCATAGTCAGGGTCTTGCACTCTTCCCTTGGATTTACCTCCGTGTTGCTTGGAAGAGTGTTGGCAGGTCTCTTAGGTATCCCCTTGCTCAACTGACCCACTTGCACTTCCAAGTTCCGAATTGAAGACCGTGTCTCTTGTATAAAATTGTGAGTGGTCTTGGAAAGGTCAGAGACTATTGCGGCTAAGTCAGAGAGGTTGTGTTTTAAGGTCTCCTGCTGCTACTGAAAGGGCTGGAACTACCTGTTATTGAACCTGTTCTAATTAGATCCACCCTGGTTATTGTTGAAGCCTCGTTGGTGCCTCTGTGGTTGCTCTTTCCACCCTCATCCCTTCATATATATTTATATATAATACCCACCCCCCTTTTATATATATAACCCCCCTATCCTAACCGTGATCAATATCCCCTCCCCTCAATATATATATATTAATTTTAACCTCTCTTGTACTTTTATCATTTTCTTCTTCTTCTGTAATAATTTTTGTTTTTTCTCATCCGTGCACTTTCTATGTCCCTCCTTGTTTTCAGTTTTTCTTTGCTTACGGACAAGTAAACTTTTAAGTCTGGTGTTGTCGCTTTCCTTGTGGCTTTTCTGTTTATTTTAATAACACCAAAGGGAGGCGAATCATCTTCACGGAGGAACACAGTCTGAAGAATGAAACGGCCACTAGGATAACTGAGGTGGTTGAGTTCTTTTCATTCTATATCTCCTTCTGTTCGTATTATGTTATATTCCTGTTTTCTGCTATTTTATTTGAGTGTCTGCATGATCTTTGGTTATTTCAATCTCTAGGTTCTAGTTTAATTTTACTATTTTTAATTATGTTATTTGTTTTTAGTCTAAAAAGTTGTCTCATGTACCGCTCGCTGAGCTTGAATCCAAAGATAAAAAGAAAGAAATGATGTATTGCATGAGAAATTGAGTTTATATTAAAAGTAGTCTTAATTACTTAAATGTGGTGGTGTTATCTATGATTCTGAATGCATGATAATGAATAGTGCATATTTGAATTTGAATCAAAGGATGTTGGTGCATGAGGAACAAGAATTTAGAGAACTATTATGAATTCTCTAAAGTAAACAAAAGCTTAATCCTTGAAGCAAAAGAAACAACAAAAGAAAAATAAAGAAAAACAAGGTCCAAGGCTCTAAGCATCAATGACTAGGAAGGTCAAATATGATTAAAAGCAAAGAGTTGTTTTCCTAGTCATATGCTTGTGGTGTAAATGTGTCAAGTAACCCTTGAGATAGAGCACTAAGAGTCGAGACCAAGTGCATTTAACAGAGTATGCCAAAGGCTTTGAGCACCACTGTCTGGGAGTAACTGAAAGAAAAATCAGAACTAAAAGAGTTCCCCAGTTATGCTTGTGGTGTTTTTGTGTCAAGTAAAGCTTGAGACAAAGCATTTAAAGTCACAGCTAGGCTCAAGGTGCAAAGCACCAAAGAAAAGAGAATGAAAGAAAATTTGCTGTGTTCAAGGATTAAACCAAAGTATAAAGGCCAGAGAATTCATAATATTATCCGGACTCTAATTCCAAATGACAGTGACATTCCTCTAATTCAAAAGATAGTGAGATGCCAAAGCTATTTAGGATTGTAGTGTATAAACCCCACTTTAAGAAGAGAAAAGGGCTTAATTGAACACTCACTTCTCATACAAATTCACATCCTAATCCTATATTTGTTTTGGTTGCTTGAGGATAAACAACAATTCAAGTTTGGTGTTGTGATGCGGGAGCATCTTTCCTGTCTTTTCCTAGTAAATTTGCATTTGAATTGTTAAGTTTAATCAAGATTTAAATACCTTTTAGTCACTATGAATGCTACTTTGAGTTGTGTGCAATTCTGTTTATTTGAGGTAGCATTCGGATGAATTTGACGGAGTTTCTGTAGAAAAAGAGAAGAAAGTGAATGATCTGTCAACTCTGACCTCCTTGCACTCCAACGGGAATAATTTGAGCTACAGAGATCCAATTGACATGATTCCAGTGGCATTGGAAAGCTAACCTCTAGCAACGATGTATAATAGTGTACACTTCTTCTTCAGCACACTCAGCTTTGGTAGCGCCTAACTTGGGATTCTCTAAGTTAGGCGCCAAAGGAGAACTTACACGCCAATTGCTTGCTGCCAGGGTGGCGCCTAACTTTAGGATTCTGAAGTTAGGCACCAGTAATCATCAAAGCCTTACTTGCTTGCTTCCAGGGTGGCACCTAACTTGGGATTTTCCAAGTTAGGCGCCAGCTCAATGATTCACAATGGTCCCCACGTCTCAATTGAAGTTGCACGAAGATCCTATTTGATTTTGATTAAAACTTTAATTTATTTATAAATAGGAAAAGATATTATTTAGTTTTTAGAAAATATATTTTACATTAATTAGGATTAGATATAAAAGG
>NW_015495938.1:13407-13868 GCF_000816755.2 Arachis ipaensis
GGTGGAAAGAACTTTGCCAAGAAGGCATTGACTAGCTTTTCCCAAGAGTTCAGGCTTTCTTTGGGTTGTGAATCCAACCATATCCTAGCTCTGTCTCTTACAGCAAAAGGGAAGAGCATAAGTCTGTAGACTTCAGGGTCAACCCCATTGGTCTTGATAGTGTCACAGATTTACAGGAATTCAGCTAAGCACTGATGAGGATCTTCCAATGGAAGTCTATGAAACTTGTAATTCTGTTGCATCAGAGAAACTAATTGAGGCTTAAGCTCAAAGTTGTTTGCTCCAATGGCAGGGATTGAGATGCTTCTCCCATAAAAGTCGGGAGTAGGTGCAGTAAAGTCACCAAGCACCTTCCTTGCATTGTTGGCATTGTTGTTTTTGGCTGCCATGGTTTCTTCCTCCTTGAAGAGCTCTGTTAGGCCCTCTAGAGAGAGTTGTGCTTTAGCTTCTCTTAGCTTTCT
>NW_015495939.1:0-1128 GCF_000816755.2 Arachis ipaensis
AACTTTGTACTCTTTGACGGCATGAGTCTCTAAACTCCATTGTTGGGGGTGAGGAGCTCTGCTGTTTCTCGATGAATTAATACAATTACTTCTGTTTTCCATTCAAACACGCTTGTTTCTATCTAAGATATTTATTTGCACTTCAATAGGATGAATGGGATGATCCGTGACACTCATCACCATTCTTAACCTATGAACGCGTGCCTGACAACCACCTCCGTTCTACATTAGATTGAATAAATATCTCTTGGATTCCTTAATCAGAATCTTCGTGGTATAAGCTAGAATCCATTGGCAGCATTCTTGAGAATCCAGAAGGTCTAAACCTTGTCTGTGGTATTCTGAGTAGGATTCAGGGATTGAATGACTGTGATGAGCTTCAAACTCACAAAGGTTGGGCGTAGTGACAGACGCAAAAGGACCAACGGATCCTATTCCAGCATGAGTGAGAACCGACAGATGATTAGCCGGGCGGTGACAACGCACCTGGACCATTTTCACTGAGAGGACGGATGGTAGCCATTGACAACGGTGATCCACCAACATACAGCTTGCCATAGGAGGAACCTTGCGTGCGTGAAGAAGAAGACAGTGGGAAAGCAGAGATTCAGAAGACAAAGCATCTCCAAAACTCCAACATATTCTCCATTACTGCAGAACAAGTATCTATTTCATGCTCTTTTATTTTTCGCAATTCAAACTGATAAATATAATTGATATCCTGACTAAGGGTTACAAGATAACCATAGATTGCTTTAAGCCAACAATCTCCGTGGGATTCGACCCTTACTCACGTAAGGTAATACTTGGACGACCCAGTGCACTTGCTGGTTAGTGGTACGAGTTGTGAAAAGTGTGATTCACAATTCGTGCACCATGTTTTTGGCGCCGTTGCCGGTGATTGTTCGAGTTTGAACAACTGACGGTTCATCTTGTTGCTTAGATTAGGAAAATTTTGTCTTTTGGGTCAGAGTCTTTTATTATTGTTCTTGTTAAAATTTTAAAATCTTTATTTCCTTTTTCTTAATTATTTTCAAAAATCTAAAAAAAAACCAATAACTTCATGATTTAGTCTTCTGTCTGAGTTTAGTTTCATGTTTTAAGTTTGGTGTCAACTGCATGTTTTTA
>NW_015495939.1:6431-13333 GCF_000816755.2 Arachis ipaensis
TATTATAAATATAATTTTTACTAAATATATACAAATAAAAATATTAAATATTTTTATTAATTGAAATCCCAGTGGAAGGGACTATATGTGATCACAAGTGTGTCACCATATCGATATGTAGAGCTTCAGGATATTGACTCTGACAAAAAGTTCATTGTTAATGGACAGAGAGTCAAGCATTATCTTGAAGGCAATGTTGAGCATGAATGCTCAAGACTGAGACTATATTAAAGCTCAGTACTGTCAAGCTATTGACATTAAAGAAGCGCTTATTGGGAGGCAACCCAATCTTTTTACCTATGTTAATTACTTTTTCATTTCATTCTCCATTGTTAGTTTATGTTTTCTTTAGGTTGATGATCATATGGAGTCACAAAAACACCTACAGAATAAAAGCGGAATAAAAAATAGCAGCAAAAATAGCACACCCTGGAGGACAGGCTTACTGGCGTTTAAACGCCAGTAAGGATAGCAGAATGGGCGTTTAACGCTCATGCAGGCAGCATTCTGGGCGTTCAGAAAAATGCACAGTAAAAAAGGATTCCTGGCATTTAACGCCAATCAGGGTATCTGGCTGGGCGTTAAATGCCCAAAGAGGCAGTCAAGTGGGCGTTAAACGCCAGAATGGATAGCATTCTGGGCGTTTAACGCCAGAATAACACAATGAAGGTAATTTTGTTTCCAATTCGATTTTTTTTTCAATTTTTCATGTTTTAGTTCATAATTTTTTTGCATCAAACATATTTAAACATTCATCTTTCAAATTCTATTTTCAAAAAAATTAATAATCTTTACAATTCTTTTTAATTCTTTTTCAATTCTTTTCAATTCCTTCCAAAACGTTTTCAAAACTTACATATCTTTTCAAATTCTTTTCAACTCTTTTTAATTTCTCTTGCATATAGTAATAAGTTTTCAAAATTAATTGCATCATTCTTCTTCTACTCCCTTCTATCTTATTTTCCTCGAGGACGAGCAAACCTTTTAAGTTTGGTGTGAAAAAAAAAAGCTTTGCTTTTTGTTTTTTCATAACCATTAATGGCACCTAAGGCCAGAAAAACCTCTAGGAAAAGGAAAGGGAAGGCAGTTGCTTCCAACTCTGAGTCATGGGAGATGGAGAGATTCATCTCAAAAGCCCATCACTAGAAAGAGGAAGGAGCAAACAAGAGAGCCCACTCAAGGACCTCACCAAGAGCATTCCATCATCCTCTATAAAATCAGAGAGGACCAAAAGGCCATGAGAGAGGAGCAAAAAAGGCAAGGAAGAGACATAGAGGAGCTCAAGCACTCCATAGGATCTTCAAGAGGAAGAACTAGCCGCCGTCACTAAGGTGGACCCGTTTTTTAATTTCCTTATTCTTATTTTTCTGTTTTTTTTATTTTTATGCTTTATGTTTTGTCTATGTTTGTGTCTTTATTACATGATCATTAGTGTCTAGTGTCTATGTCTTAAAGCTATGAATGTCCATGAATCCTTCACCTTTCTTAAATGGAAAAAATGTTTTCTGAAGAAGAAAAAGAAGTACATGAATTTCGAATTCTATCGTGAAAATACTTCAATTATTTTGATGTAGTGGCAATACTTTTTATTTTCTGAATGAATGCTTCAACAGTGCATATTTTTATAGTGAAATTTATGAATGTTAAAATTGTTGGCTCTTGAAAGAATAATGAAAAAATATAAATGTTGTTGATAATCTGAAAAATCATAAAATTGATTCTTGAAGTAAGAAAAAGCAGTGAAGAACACAAAGCTTGCGAAAAAAAAGGGCGAAAAAAAAAGAAAAAGCAAGCAGAAAAATCCAATAACCCTTTAAACCAAAAGTCAAGGGTAAAAAGGATCCAAGGCTTTGAGCATTAATGGATAGGAGGGCCCAAAGTAATAAAATCCTGGCCTAAGCAGCAAAACCAAGCTGTCCCTAACCATGTACTTGTGGCATGAAGGTGTCAAGTGAAAAGCTTGAGACTGAACGGTTAAAGTCGTGGTCCAAAAGCAAAAAGAGTGTGGTTAAGAGCTCTGGGCACCTCTAACTGGGGACTCTAGCAAAGCTGAGTCACAATCTGAAAAGGTTCACCTAGTTATGTGTCTGTGGCATTTATGTATCCGGTGGTAATAATGGAAAATAAAATGCTTAGGGTCACGGCCAAGACTCATAAAGTAGCTGTGTTGAAGAATTAACATACTGAACTAGGAGAATCAATAACACTATCTGAATTCTATTTTCCTATGGATGCCAATTATTCTGAACTTCAAAGGATAAAGTGAGATGCCAAAACTGTTCAGAAGCAAAAAGCTACTAGCCCCGCTCATCTAATTGGAAATAAGCTTCATTGATATTTGAAATTTATTGTACTTTCTCTTCTTTTTATCCTATTCTGTTTTTAGTTGCTTGGGGACAAGCAACAATTTAAGTTTGGTGTTGTGATGAGCGGATAATTTATATCATTTTTGGCATTGTTTTTACATAGTTTTTAATATGTTTTAGTTACTTTCTATTATATTTTTATTAGTTTTTATGCAAAAATCACATTTCTGGACTTTACTATGAGTTTGTGTGTTTTTCTGTAATTTCAGGCATTTTCTGGCTGAAATTGAGGGACCTGAGCAAAAATCTGATTCAGAGGCTGAAAAAGGACTATAGATGCTGTTGGATTCTGACCCTCCTGCACTTGAAGTGGATTTTCTGGAGCTACAAAAGCCCATTTGGCACGTTTTCAATTGCGTTGGAAAGTAGACATCTTGGGCTTTCCAGAAATATATAATAGTTCATGCTTTGCCCGAGATTTGATGGCCCAAACTGGCGTTAAAAGCCAGCCAAAAACTTTCTAGCGTAAAACGCCAGAACTGGCACATTTCTTGGCGTTAAACGCCCATTTTGGCACCCAGGGTGGTGTTCAACTCCAACTTGAAGTATATGCACGTGTAAGCTTGAAAGCTCAGCCCAAACATTCACCAAGTGGATCCCGAAAGTAGATTTCTGTATTATCTGCACTTAGTTACTCACTTTCTGTAAACCTAAGTGACTAGTCTAGTATAAAAACTACTTTTAGTGATTCATTTTGCAACTCATGACATTTTTACATTCCAAATTGTATCTTTGGCGGCATGAGTCTCTAAACCCCATAGGTGGGGGTGGGGAGCTCTGCTGTGTTTCAATGGATTAATACAATTACCATTGTTCTCTATTCAATCACGCTTGACTCTGTTCTAAGATATTCACTCGTACTTCAATATAGAGAATGTGATGATCCGTGACACTCAGCATCATTCTCCCATCTATGAATGTGTGCCTGACAACCACTTCCATTCTAGCTGAGCTCAACGTAGTCATTGGGCGACATCTTGAGTGCGTATCTCTTGGGTCTCTGATCCACGGACCGAGTCCGTGAGATCAGAACCTTCGTGGTAGAGGCTACAAATAATTGGCAGCATTCTTGGGATCCGAAAAGTCTAAACCTTGTCTATGGTATTCCGAATGTTGGGCACAGTGACAGTGTGCAAAAGGATAGAGAGATCCTATTCCGACGCTAGTGAGAACCGACAGATGATTAGCCGTGCGGTAGCTGAACCTGGTATTTTTCATCTGAAATGAGAAATCTGATAGTTGATTAGCCATGCAGAGATCGTACCTGGTATTTTTCATCCGAGAGGATCATACAGCTTGCCATTGATGGAAGCCATGCGTGTTTGGAGAAGAAGACAGTAGGAAAGCAGAGATTCACATGACAGAGCATCTCCGGAACCTCAATCTGTTTCTCATTACTGAATCACAAGTACCATTTATTTCATGTTATTTATTTTTCATAAACAAAATCATTTTTATCATTAATCTCTTGACTAAGATTTACAAGATAACCATAGCTTGCTTCAAGCCGACAATCTCTATGGGATCGACCCTTACTCATGTAAGGTATTACTTGGACGACCCAGTACACTTGCTGGTTAGTTGTGCGGAGTTGTGAAAAGTGTAATCACAATTTCTTACACCAAAGATACCAAACTTAAAGATTGACACAAGATTAAACAAAAGAAACTATTTTTGAAAATTTTTAGAAAGGAAGACTCAAAGAATTAAAAAAGTTCAACAAGAACAAAAACAAAAAGACTCAAACCAAAATCAAAGATTAAACAAAGGAAAAAAAAATTTGAAAAAGTTTTTTTTTTATTTTTTTTTTGAAAAAAAGAAAACTAAAATAAAAGACTCTAACAAAATTAAAGACAATACCGGATCTAGGGAACAAGATAATCTGTCAGTTGTCCAAACTCGAACAATTCCCGGCAACGGTGCCAAAAACTTGGTGCACGAATCCCTACGCTACCTACAACTGAACCAGCAAGTGCACTAGGTCGTCCAAGTAATACCTGAGTGAGTTAGGGTCGATCCCACGAGGATTTTGGTTTGATGAAAGCTATGATTATCTTGCAGATCTTAGTCAGGTGAGTAGCAGATTTGTTGGATTTGGTTAAATGCATAAAAGGAATGAAAAATGAGATTACTAGGTTTGATTATAATTAGGGATTAGAAGATGGTTAAGGCTTGGAGATGCTTTTTCCTTCTCGATTAACTCTGGTATTAGTGTCTTCTTCAAGTGTGAATGATTTCTTCTATGGTAGGCTGTACGTGATTGACGCTGGATTGAGTAGCCGCCAATACTCTTCCAGATCTGAACCACTGGGTTAGTGTGGATCCAATCTGATTGAAGGTGAAGCTCCTGCAGTTCATTCTCTTTTTGTGATCCGATTCAAAATTCCACAGACAAGGTCGGATCTTCCAGATTAGAGGATGCTGCGCCTTTGGGTTCTAGCCTCTACCACAGAGACCCTAATCACCCCATACTTCGGCTGAACTGGTGTCTCGAGAAGTCCCCAACAAAGTCGTGGATTAGCCGTCTAAGAGATGTATAATCAAGCTGGTGGTTCATCTTTGTCCGATGGAAGACTCACTCTGAACCCATGTAGAATGTGATAACCTTATGCCAGTTCAACGCATTTATATTAATGAAGAACAAAGATACATCTTAGAATAGAGAATCAAACATGAATTGAGAAAGAACAGTAGTACTTTTATTAATCCATAAAACTCAGCAGGGCTCCTCCCTTCAACCTAAGAGGTTTAGAAACTCATACTGATAGAAAATATAAGGTGAAAACCTGTAAAGTGTCTAAAGGTGGTAGATGATCCTTAACAAAGTTGATATTCTCCTTTAAATTCTAAACTAATGACTAGTAAGGGTAAAACAGTCTTTTTAGTGCTATAATCCACTTGGTGAGTGTTTGGGCTGGGTTTTGATGAGATCCACATGCTACAAGGCCTCTAGAGCATTGAACGCTGGCTAGGGGGTCCTCTTTGAGCGTTTAGACGCTGGTCTCCTCCTTTGGGCGCTGGACGCCTAGAATGGGGCAGGAGGCTGGTGTTGGACGCCAGTTTTGGGCCTTCCATTCTGAAGCAAAGTATAGACTATTATACGTTGCTGGAAAGATCTGGAAGTCAGCTTTCCATAGCCATTGAGCAAGCTCCATTTGTACTTGTGTAGCTCCAGAAAAGCTATTTCGAGTGCAAGGAGGTCAGATCTAGACAGCATCTGCAGTGCTTTCTCTGTCTCTGAATCAGACTTTTGATCCAACTCCTCGATTTCAGACAGAAAATACCTGAAATTATACAAAAACATACAAACTCAAGGTAGAATAAAAAAATGTGAATTTAACACTAAAACCTATGAAAACTTAATAAAACTTAAAAAAAACATGCTAAAAACTATATGAAAATGATGTCAAAAAACGTATAAAATATTCGCTTATCAATTCTCTTTTTCTATTTTCTACTCATGTGCTTATCCACTAATTATCCTACTTAATTACTAAGATAAAAATTTAATTATGAGAGGCAAATAGAGAGAGAGGGTTCGACCATGGTGAGAAGAAAGGAGTAAGACTTTTATGTCTAGGTGATGTGGTTGGGATAATTTCACTTGTGTTCGTCCTAGGTAAATTCACCATATAGTGAATTAATGTGTGGTGAGAATTGTTCTATGAGAGAGGGCGAATGTGCACAAAGGGAACTTGTGGCTGAGGTTGCTTCCTAAAAGATAATTAGCATGTGGGTAATTATTTAGCCACTTGTTTTTACCATATTAGATAAAAACGAATAATTATTCGATACGAGCAATGCTAGTATCCCTAAAATATTTGGTGAGGATAAATGGGTCAAGAAATATCCGTAAAAATCTATTGCCGGTTAATTTTTTGCTTGGTAATTAATAGTTATTAATTACTGGCATTTGTTACTAGTATTATTCATTTATTCATTAATTAATTCATTTTTTATCCAGGTCTACTTCATTAAACTAAAGTGAACCATGATTCTCAAATTTTGTGAACTCTAGTCACAGAATCCCCGAAAATTTTTTACTGCAAAATTGGGTTCTTACAAAAACACCTAGGAAAAGGACTATATCATGGGAGTAGTTAGTTAGTATAAAATCCTCTTTTATTTGAATTGATGTCTCTTTTTGAAACTTTAACTTATTTGTATCTACTTATGTTTTGCTTGCTATTGATGAAGTTATAAACATAGTTATATAAACCGAACCGAACTAGTTAGTTCGACCAAAAAATTGGTGAACTTGATCCCAAATCGGTTTGGTTCAGCTAGTCAAAATCCAATCCACTCGGGTTAAACTACTGTGCTCCCACGTCCTCATTGTCCACCATACTCTCTAGCGTGTATCTAATGTCCGCATGTCCGCAGATCCACCATACTCTAGTGCGCTGCATGTCTACCACAATCCAATGAAAAAAATTTTGAAATTTCAGAAAGAATGGTTTCAACAAAGAACCTCCAGATTGCAAGATGTTCAGCTTGCTAGTAGGCTGTGTTGCTCCTTATTAACTAGTATGCTAT